>NC_070641.1:19257310-19542332 GCF_947347685.1 Pleuronectes platessa
AAGGGGCTTGACTGCGTGTGGCAGATCCATGGAAGTGATGACAAACGCATTCTGCTCGAAGTCCAGATGTGAGTGCTGCGATAAATAGTTTTTGGTGACTGTTTTTTAATAAAACCTTTTGTTTCACACTCTGGGAATCTGAAAATGCTAATTTTGTTATCACCATCGTACCAGTACTGTGTAGAATAATCGCTTCATGCTGTCAAATGATAACATATGATTACATATTATATGTCAGTTGCAGTTTGATGACACAGTTATATGAATGTGCTAAGATCCTTTCCCCCTTTATGGAAATGGTGGGTCACCAATCACTTGATTTCCAGTGAATTGCTTTAATAGTCAGATTTCCATTTAACCTGTTAAATTGATCCTAAGTCATTATGTGTGTACATCCACATGTAATACCTGAGGCAAGTTGAACTTTTACATTTAAATATGAAGATAAGTTTTACTGTTCATGGTTTATAAATATGCAAATTGAATCACGTCACTTTCAAAGAAAGAGAAAGAAAAATGGCGTCATGTCGTAGCTTTATATTCAGTACTCCTCAGTTTCTCAATCCTCACTTCCTTTCTCTTTGTTGTATTCTTGTCTTTCCTTCTTAAAGCATAAATATCCGCCACACTGACGTGTTGACCGTTTTTGATGGACACGATCTCATGTCTCACGTGATCGGACAGTACCTGGGGTCGCGAGAGCGTTTCCAGCTACTATCAGGGGGGTCAGTGGTCACCATCCAGTTTCAGAGTGATGCTGATGACTCCAGTTTTATCCTCAGTCAGGGATTCCTCATTCAATACCGTGGTAAGTAGACTTTATACCTATAGTAGGCGTTTGAAAAGGTCTGTGTCACAATTCAACAGGGCAAACTAGGCCTGACACTTTGAAAGACAAGATGGATTTTTTGGTTTGTGTCTCGTGCAGAGGTGGAGCCAAACGACACCTGCCCCACCCCCCCTCAAATTGAGTTTGGCTGGATCAGCTCGTCCCACACCTCCCACATGAGAGGCAGTGTGCTGACCTATCAGTGCCAACCAGGATATGACATCAGGGGCTCAGATATCATCACCTGCCAGTGGGACCTGTCCTGGAGCAGCAGTCCACCTACTTGTGTTAAAGGTGAGACAAGTATTGGATTAATCCCATAGACTTTAAATAAGGATGAACGAACATGTCTCTACTTGCTCCCAAGATCCAGAAATGAAGTTAGTATATAGTCTGCGCAGTAGCATTCAGGGGGTGGAGCCACGGTTGCGAGGTCACGTAGATAAACACGCTTGACCACTCAGGTCTCAGCTGTCAATCACGACATTTCACCTTATTTTTATAGCATTAAAAAAAATATTTGCACGCAACTTAGCAGATACATAACCACTTGAACAAACATCATTGTGATAATAACTACATAAAATGACAGAAACCATTTGATTACTTTGACTTCATAGTTTTGCAACATGCACCATCTGCTAACATGGAGGAGGCAGGATTTATGACCTGTGCTGCAGCCAGCCACCAGGTAGCGATCTAGACACTTTTGAGGAGCAGTCATGTCGTCCATCTTTATAAACAGTTTGGGATCTTATGTGTGCCGTAAACGTGTATCTGGAGCCAACAGTTGCTTAGCTTAGCTTAGCCTAAAGACTGGAAACAGGGGGAAACCGTTAGCCTCCATAAAGAATATTTCGCAAAATGTCCAACTCTCCCTTTGACAACACTTGAAGGATCAGGTTTCATGCTGCCATGTGTCCCACCCTGTCCCCTACAGTCCAGCAGTGCCCTGATCCCGGAGAGGTGGTGAACGGAGCTCGCTCTGTGCGCCCTGAAGCCGGTTTCGCGGTTGGAACCGTCGTCCGTTTCTCTTGCAACCAGGGTTACCAGCTGGAGGGCCCCAGCCAGATCTCCTGCCACGGACGAGACACCGGCACACCCAAATGGAGCGACCGCAGCCCGAAGTGTGTCTGTAAGTGAAGTCTCTGAACCCCGCTGTCTATGATGCACGCTGTCACATTAACTTCAAATACATGACTGTTCCCCACAGTGAAATATGACCCGTGTCCAAACCCCGGAGTCCCTGACAACGGTTATCAGACCTTGTACAAACACAGCTACCAGGCGGGAGAGACGCTGCGTTTCTTCTGTTACGAGGGCTACGAACTTATCGGGGAGGTCATTATCAGCTGTGTTCCCGGACACCCCTCTCAGTGGAACAGCCCACCACCCTTTTGCAAAGGTAAAAGCTAAAACATTGTATATTGTATATTGTACAGTTCTCTGCCCTGGGCCTTCTTTCAACAGTTTATTATGCCTCAGCGCCAGCAACAGCCAGTAGCAAAAGGCATTATGGTTATTGTTGTCTTTGAACAGCTTAGAATTTTGTCGTGAAATGTCAATGTCACTGTGACCTCATGTTCTTGTGAAGGTGACATATCAAGGATGCCCTGATTATAATTTGGAGGTCAAAGGTCACTGTGACCTTACACAAAACGTGATCTTAACTGCCATTATTTTAGTGAGCGAACGTAAATATGTTGGGAACCTGAAGGTGCGTTGATTCAATGTGTCATGAATCATTTTGTTTCTCTTTCTACACATTGATTCACACAGTGGCATATGAGGAGCTCCTGGATGATCACAAATCAGAAGGTGATTTCTGTTTCTGTCTCATCTGTGATGTTTAAAATATCTGAGGTTGTTCAGACGTGATATGTAAATCCACCACAGCTACACTGTTTGGTTCCATCTAGTGCTGAAATTCAGTACAGCACTCTGGTGCACAGTTATTTTTTAACGCAGGAACTCTGACTATTACAGTTTTTCTCCATTGCTTTGGATCATTTCACGAAACAGAAATGACATTCTCAGAGCTCTAAGTGCAAATGGCAAAATAGCCCATATGGTTCAGCACAACTACATAGATCACCTTCAAAAGGTCATATCTCACCCAAAACAGTTAACTCAAGTTTCAAAACCAAATCATTTTCTCATATAAATAGTCAGTGCCCCCAAAATGAAAATTTCCTTCTCGATTGCTGTGGCTCATCTCTCAAAATAACATAGATGGTTCAGCAAAACTCCTTAGCACACCTGCAAAAGGTCATATCTCTCCAAAACAGCCAACTCATCAGTCAAAACTAAATCCTTTTCTCATACAAATAGTCAGTGCCCCCAAAATGAAAAGTCCCTTTGGCATTGTTTAAACACTACAGGTCAAAATGTTTAGATGTTTTGTCAGTATGGCAGTGGACCATAGAAATATCCCTCATGTGCACATTTCAATCTTGGCTCAGTCCTTGAATGCTCACTGAATGGTTACAGTAGATGTTTTCCTTCCAGAATATTATGTGTATCAAACAGAAAAAAGATTAATTCAAGGTTTCACATAAAATATGTTTATTGAACTCATACTGCCATGGAAATTGTTACAGTAATTGCCATACATCGTGCTTACAGTAACAGAAAATGTGTACAGCACAATATACTGTCAAACAATAAGCACATCAAAACTAAAATTTGGCATAGTGAGATATGACCTTTTGAAGGTGATCTATGTAGTTGTGCTGAACCATATGGGCTATTTTGCCAATTGCACTTAGAGCTCTGAGAATGTCATTTCTGTTTCGTGAAATGAGCCAAAGCAATTGAGAAAAACTGTAAACTTACTGTGTGATTGGTGATCAGATGTGTGAAGCTCAACCTTGATTACTAAAGTTCTAGTTGCACCTGAAAATTAAGCCAATGATCCAAGATATCCTTATTACAGTATATACCATGATGTTTTTCATGGTATTATCTGCCTGTACGATTTTGACAGTAGAGTGAACTATTGTGCAGGTGATGATGTAAACAATGAAATTATGCCAACATGTTCTGCAGAGAACAACCACTTGACTGAGAAGCGACAGTCAGTTTTCACCAGCAATATATATTCAATTGGTAATTGGGCTAACTGAAGGCAATTGTACCTAACCGTTTGCAAAGGTGTTCTAAATCATTTGAAATTTGTGCAAGCTGTTGGAAATTGTACTTGTCATTGCAAGGATGTGCTAATACAATTGCAATTTGATTAAAGGAATGAGATATTCCAATCTGTTGTGAACCAGTGCCCAGTGGTTTGGAGGTTTGCACGTGTTGTTTTGAGAATGTCATTTCTGTTTCGTGAAATGACCCAAAGCAATGGAGAAAAACTGTAAAAGAGCAATCATCATCTAAAAGTCATCAAATGTAATATATGTAATTAATTAATTGAAAATGTAGTTTCTCCAGAATTGACAGCATACTTCTCATGTTTTGACATTTTAGTTTTATAACCAAATCAATAGTGCAGTCTGAACATCAATAAGAAAGCATGTCCTGTTTCAGACGCCTGTTTAACTGATGACCTTTTGATTGTTTCACAGTGTCTCAGTCATTTGAGCCGTCCCATCAGATCCTGAGTGAGAACATTGCTTTGGCAATAATTCTGCCGATCATCCTGGTCATCCTCCTGATCGGAGGGATTTATATGTACTACACAAAGTGAGTGACATTTATGTGCATCCATATCAGCTGATGGGCAACACAGGTCTTACTTTTCAAAGATGAGAGCACTGCAGCCTTTATTCATGAGGTGACATGACATTTTATTTTCTCACCCTCAGCATCTGCAGACTAGAATGGAAGCCGCTCTTCTGGAAGTCTCTGTCTCACACACACTCCTACAGTCCCATCACGGTCGAGTCCGATTTCAACAACCCTCTGTACGAGGCAGGGGTAAGTAAAACTAATACCCTCAGTAATTTATAAATATTTCCATCCTGAGATCTTATGTTATTTTATGAAATGTATTTGGAGATATTTCCTCTGTTCTTGGTATTTTTCTTCTCTTTCATCTGACTGGTTTCTTACTTTGATTGCAGGACACACGGGAGTATGAGGTGTCCATTTAAAGGAGAAAGTGTTTTTGGTGAGAATTAAGAACCACACAAAGATTCAATTCTTTTGGAAGACAAATTCCTTAATATTCTGAGGCCTCATCCCCCTTTTATCATATCATTTGAAAGTGTGTCTCAGTTTTACCACCACTGTCTCTCTGGTTTATCAATGGTGAAAGTGCTTTATTTGTGTCGGGGTGGTCTGCCAAACATGGGTCCTATTTCACGATCCAATTTTCTGTATCATTAGGACTGGTGCCTTAGGAAGGGTAAGAAATTGACTACAAAAAAAATAGTTTTTAAAAGTGTGGAAAGAATAAGAAACGGGAAAGGGAGATTTATTTATTCATTTCGATAAATCATACTAGCCAAAATACTAGAGAGCTTGGCAATACTTTATTTGGAACAATCAAAGGTTACATTCATGAGTATATAATACACGCTGAATGTGTTTCTTTAGTTTTTTTTAGAGTGACTCGTTTTACATTTTACAAAGCGTTGCAGTAAAGAGGAAGAACATTTAAATTTTCATCAAGAGAAAAGTAATGTTCTCTTCTTCACTTTGTCTTTCTCTCTGTGTAACACACACAAATTGAATGTAAATATCTGACTTAATATTTATTGAGGTTTATATATACTTGGTTCTATATATATATACATATATATATATACAAACATGGCTATATATAAGCCTTATATATACACTTATACGTGGTGGCGGGAGGTTATATATTTTCATTATATACGTATATATGTATGATGAAAATTCAGTGCCAAAATATAATGTTAAATACTTTAATGTCCCTAAGTGTTTCATCTGTTGTCGCAATAGTGTTTACAAAAGCAGTGTTTCTTTTATTCTTTGCTGTATTCTGGAGTGCACTGTCACCTGGTGTCATGTTACATATAAGAAGAGGCGAGGAGATGAATGTCATTATGCTTAGAGCATGCACTGATTGTAAATTATATTGCTTCTGCTCAATCTTGCCATTATCCTTATAGTTATTGACAGTTATCATTGTTCTCAGATTTGATGTTGTATGCACTATGTTGATGAAAACTTGCAAACTTGGCTGCTTGCTGTGATGCATTATGTATTTATTTACCAATGATTGTTTGGACAGTGGATGTCGTCCCATTCACTGTGACAAATCAAGGATCTTCGGAGACTGTTGCTTTGTAGACTAAATTCTTCTCTTATCATCGGTAGCATTTTTTTGCTTCATATATGAAATACACTCTTTTGAAGGCAGTGGATTATTTGCTGAACTGGAAATAAAGTCTCTGTTGAATGGTGTAAAACTTTTCTTGTTTTTTTTCAATATAACCTGGTGACATCTATACTATTCATTATATGCATCATGCCTTGTCGCAATAATATAACTCATAAAACGGAAAGAATAGTAGAGTATTGTTATACATTTTATTGATAATTTTGAACGTCTTTGATTGTGAAGTCTTCAAACCTTCTAATTTTCCATAATAATACAGTAATTACCAGTATTGATGTTCCTGTTGTTATTAATAATCAGTCAATATATGTTTGTGTGTACAGAGATAAACATCTGCGCCGATACATCAATGTGTATATTATAGTTTCACATCATAAGTCATCATTAGCATAACGAAATTGCATTTGTCCCCCATCTCCATGTGCAAACATAGAAAGGCAAGTAACTCAACACAACAAAAATAGACATAACAGACAAAACCTAAAGACAAACTAAGCCTTGAAAGATTAAACATTTGCACGTCATCTCACAGTGGTGGGATTACTACACAGAGTGACCATAAACGCAAACTTGACACTGGTGAATATGAATATGGTGCAAACACAAAAATATATAAAAAAATAAACTTTGAGGGTAGGTTTATGTATGTATTTATTTAACTGGCGTAATTTTGTGGTCCTGTGTGTCCATCAAAAGGCAGTAAACACAAGAAAGTAAACGTAGTGATGCAGTTCCAGGCAGTGGCCACCGAGGGGTAACGCATTTGCAAACACAACTTGGAAGAAGGTAGAAGAAGACAGAAGCGGAAGTAGACGCTCCGGTTTCGTTTCCGATTGACCCAGTTAGCTTCTCACGTTAGCATCTGTTATTAACCCGTGTGTCACACAATGGAATCGGCGGATTTTGTACCTTGCGTCTTATCTCGACAGCCGCTTTTCTGATTCCCCGCCCGAGTGGTGAGAGGGGAAGAACGTGCGTCGTCGGCCTGAAGCGCGGCGAAGCGGACTAGCTGTTGTTAGCCACTTTGATTTCAGCTGCGATTAAAATGAGCTGTCAAACGGCGGCTGGGTCGTAAACTTTTTACGTTTCCTCGCATTGGCCGCTGACTTGATTTGTCTCAGCTCGGACCGGCTCGGCTCCGCAGCTTCTCTTGGATGTTCAGTGTGGTGAGTACAGCTCGAATCAAGCTAGCTCTCGTGTTTACTTTGCTTTACTTGGCTTTCTGTGCCACTGGTGCGTTCGTCTGTCATCGCAGGAAATGGACGCGAGGCGGTTGAAGCACGCGATGCCACTGCGGGATGAGTTGTTGTACATTATTTATTGTACAACATATAAATAATATTGTGTTACGAGTTGTGAGCCTTTCGGGAAACGAGCGCTTCCTGTATCTCGGTCACATCAGGGTGGGAAGGAAGAGCTCGACGCTGACGCACTTCGCAAGCAAGGGGAACAACGTAGTGAGCTTCGTGTTATCATTCGTTCTGTAGTTTCCTTAAAAGCTGATCCAGGGCTTCATTCATCGTTAACAGCCCGTACTGGGTCTCAATTATCAGGCCAGATCTACTCTAATGTCACCGTGGGGAAATGTGTCTCTGGCCAAAGTGCTGCTGCATCTGCAGAACAGTACATTGTGCAACAAACAACGAGACACAAGGACATATGGTGTAAGACCCAGAATGATAATGCAGAATACAATTGAGTTGAATATTGCACCTGCCATTAAAACACTACAAGGATATAAGCCATACAAGATGACAAACTAATACTGGCTTTAAATCCTAAACACCAGAGCGAAAATGTGCCAGACAAAGTGCACATACAATACTGTTTGTCTTTATACTTATAGCTATAACATATATTGTATATATACATGTAGATTTGGCAGTAAAACATTGTTGGTTATTTGATCGCAAGTTTTGACATTAGAAATATAATATAAGTCCATTGTAAAGCAATATAATGTTTATGCATTGTGCACAGTTAGGAGGTCGTTTGTCATGTTCTGCTCATAAAGAAGAGTTTAAAAACACTAACTTCCCTCAGGAGCAAAAGCCTTTAAACTTAAAAGAAATTATAATGTGACATTTATCGTGAAGAAGATCGATACAACTGATATGAAAATGTTTATCCCGATAATATGTTCATTACCCATTTTTTATGCTATTCATTTTTATAATGGACACACAACAGAGTGCTTACCTCCACCAATATCATTCATGATTCCATTTTCTTAGGTACCTTGCTCCAGCTTCCAGCAATGGAGATATTTAATGTTGTATATCTCGTGTCTGTGAATATAAATAACCAGAACAGTTCTTTGTCTGTTCAAGTTATAAACAAACCACCATGTTCTTCATATTCTGGATTAATGAAGGATTGTGTATCTCATTGCAGTCGCGAAGTGACTCCTCAGCTCCATGTCTGCTGAGGCCTCAGTTGGCAGTCATGCTGCCGACTCGGCCCAGTTTGATGTTGCCCAGCCTGCCTGCCACAGTACGGACGAGCACAGAAGTCGGGGGCTGCTGGGGAGCAAGTATGTCAAGTTAAATGTGGGTGGCTCGCTGCATTATACAACTGTCCAGACGTTAAGCAAGGAAGACAGTCTGCTGCGGAGCATATGCAACGGAGGGACGGAGGTTAACATTGACTCTGAAGGTAGGTGGATCTGGCTGGCTGCTCAACACTGTTGTTTCTGTTGAATGAATGTCTTGAAAGCTGTGTCACTGATATCAGAATTTCAAACTAATGTTTCTAATACAATAGCTTAGTCAGGTGCTTTTGACATAAAACATTTTCTAGGTAAAATTACAGCACTAGTTTGACATCAGTCTCTTTAGTGAAACATTGCATTTGATTCAGATGTAAAACATTCTGTCAAATTTTGTGAACTTTAGTCTCACACTGTGTGTCTCATTAAGTTTCGTGCTATTGTCCAAAACCATCTTAAATTATTGTGGATATAATGTTGCCTTGAGAATCAACAATAATGACATTAACTAAGGGTGCTCAGACAGAACCACATCTGTCTCACACACCATTGAGCTACTAGAAAAGGGGGAAAAAAATATTGAAAATATTTACCCTCTGCGGTCCTAGGTTGGGTCATTTTGGACAGGTGTGGCCGACATTTTGGGCTTGTGTTGAACTTCCTGCGAGACGGTTCAGTACCACTCCCCGAGGATCACAAAGAGCTGGATGAGATTCTGAAGGAGGCCCAGTACTATCGGGTCCAGGGACTCGTACAGCACTGTGTCAGCGCCATGCAGGTAAATAGATAAAAAAAATTCTTACACCTTTTTTTTCTTAATTATTATTTGAGTATTTTCATCCAATTAATCGGTCATCTTATAAGTTAGGAAAACATTTTAACTCATGTAAATGTTCTTTCTTTGTTTACCTTCAGAAGCAGAAGGATGTCTTTGAAAGTGTGTGCCGCATCCCCATGATCACTTCAGCCAAAGAGGAACAGAGGATGATTGCTACTTGTAGAAAGGTAAGTCGCCTTTTACCCAAATCCAATAGATCACTTACCATAAAGTGTATATTATCCTAGTAGCTGTCAAATCCTAAATTAATAGATGGTTTGAAGAGACTTAGAGTTGGGATCCATTAAAACTATAGTCTGCTGGAAATGTGAAACATTTTAAAGTAAATTGCAGCTTAAGAATTCATTTCTTTCACAAAATGTCAACTCTAACAGTAAATTGAATAGGTTCTGTTTGTATGTATGTATAATTTGTAAAGACTATTTCCCATTCATAGAATACAGAATAACCCAAATCATTTCTGATTCTTTTCTCTACAGCCGGTAGTAAAATTGCAGAACAACAGAGGAAACAACAAATACTCTTACACCAGGTAAAAATAAAGGCTGGCTGAATGTACACAGACAATGTGAAAGACAATATGGCCAGTCACATTCTGCCACGGGAAATCATCTTGGTGGATTTTTTTCAGAGTTTGATGTGCTCGTTGTCTCCCCCTGTCACTAGCAACTCTGACGATAACCTGCTCAAGAACATTGAACTGTTTGACAAACTCGTGCTACGATTTAACGGCCGGGTCCTGTTCGTCAAAGATGTGCTCGGGGATGAAATCTGCTGTTGGTCGTTCTATGGTGAAGGCCGCAAGATTGCTGAAGTATGCTGCACATCTATTGTCTATGCTACTGAGAAGAAGCAGACCAAAGTAAGCATCACATTATGCGTAGTGCAGTAACTAACTTTGCTTTCTGGCAGTTAGACAGAAGCCTTTTAGCTTAAATTAGCTTAGCACAAAGATTGGAGACAGGGAAACAACCAACCTGGCTCTGGCCAAAGGTAATGAAATCGAACCCACAGATCACAAGCTTGCTTATTAAAACATTTCTCACTTTGAGGTAGGCATGCAAAGATTAGCCACTCGCCACAAAACTTGACCACTTTTGTCTTCTTTTTAGGTGGAGTTTCCTGAAGCTCGAATCTTTGAAGAAACCCTCAATATCCTCATCTATGAGAATGGAGGCTTACACCTCTTAGATTCAAGAGGCTCAGGTTCATCGCTGGGAGCTGGCCAGTCGGAGGAAGAGGGGGCTGTGGGAGGTGAAAGACGTGTAAGACGGATCCACGTGAGGAGGCATATAATGCATGACGAAAGAGGGCCCGGTCAGCAAACTGTGTATAAGGACTAATAATGTGAAACCGCGAGTGACTTGATGTATGTTTTTTGTTTTTTTTGTTAGATGCTAGCAGAATGAAAGAGAGGTCCTTGATCATAGCAATAGCTTGGTAGTTGGTTATTTCCTGAAATGTCTTTAGGCAGAAACATGGGTGTTGATGACTGATTTGGTAACAGTCATTTGGAGATGAAAGATGCTTCTGTTTACATGAACTGTCTACATTATTTAAATAGGAATTATGTAAAATTGCCTGGGACACGAAACTGGCACACAAATGAATACATGCAATTATTAAGGAGCCCCTTGAAAGTTACTGAATGGGCCTCAAAGACCAACATCCACCCCAACAGTGGATTTTATCCCTGGAGCAGAAGGCCGACTGTTAATGTTGGTGTTAATGACTTGCACTGGCAGCCTCCTCTGTGTTTGACTTGTAGGAAACACTGTCAGTTCATTCAGGTTCTGAAGCATCTGTTGCCTTTTCATAGGTTGGACTGAGATGCTGGCTGACAGTGTTGGAACAGAGGATGGTGAAGTTTAGATCAGATACGTTAACACTGGATGAACTGAGTAACCATTTTTCGTGAGGATGTCCATGAATGAGATTGTTGAGCAGCTCAATTTTCTTTATTTAAATTTTTACAGCTGTTGCTTCAAGATGTTTTTTATTAATTAATTTATGAACCTAATTTATTGTTTGGTATTTAACTTTTGTATTGTATGCAATCTTTGTGTTAACTTGTGCTCAAGTGAGGTTTCATTTTTGGAATGATACGATGCACTCTATAGCGCACATCAGACTAAATGACTAAATGGTAAACTTACATTTCAGTTTTGTGTTTCAAGAGGAAGAGAGACCACTTATTTGAAACTGCATTTCATTCTGAGCCATGATTTTTCACTTACGCTTTATGTCTTATACCAAACCACTGGAATTTGTTCAAAGTAATTGCCCACACAGTGAAGATAAAAATATATTGGGTTGTATTTTTCCTTCCCTTAGGGAGAGAAGTGTTTTCTTTCTAATAGTCACCGGTGTCTTGTGTAAACCTAATCACTCTGAAATCTGAAAAAAACTCTGAATGAGATCAATATGTGTCTCAGACCCTTCATAAAATCACCTTGGAATACATGAATATATGCACTACTTTAACTTCCGTCCAATAGTGGTCATGGGAATGTTCTGAATAAATGACTTATGAAATTCTGCTTAAGCTTCTTGGTCTCATTTTTCCCTCCTTTCCAGTATAACAAGGAATGTACAAAACTTGTTTTTAAGACAACATCAGGAATCTATACACTTATTTATTATTATAATTATTTATTACTATGTTAACTAGCTATGCTCCAAATTATTTTCATTCATTCAAACAGCTTGTAATGGAAAATATTATTCAGATATTTGACACTATTGTGCTCTGTTATAGATTTCAACTCCCATTATTGCACAGTCTCCCTTGTTATTGAGAGACAGGACATCAGTCAATGTTTTTTGGTGTTGACAATCCTTTCAAAATAATATATTAAATAGAAAGGGCAGTAAAATAAAAAGGCAGATTTAACTGATGAGATGAGATGAGTTATGTCATATCTTGTAGGAATGTTATCGATTACTATTATATATCTGCTAACATCTACTGGTTGTTGGTAACTTCAATTGTGCAGTAGACCTTCAAAAGTACAAGGGGTATTCACCATCTAGTCCTACTTTCTAAAATTACAAAAACAAAATTAGTTAATAAAGCATATTGCCATAAAAATAATCTTGTTAATGGTAAAAGGGTGGAGTCTATATATTGTGATCTCTTTGACAAAATTTCCAATTGTATTTATACTCTTCAAAGTTGCAAATGAAATAAAACGTGATCAAACCTTGACATAAATTATACATTTGACAATTTAATTTCCACAGAAAAATACTAGTTTTTAGTTACCAGGCCATATCTAAAAAAAGTCTAGTATTTACAAACGACACAGAAAATCCTCAACTTAGCGACACTACAGTTGTATCAACATGCACATAGATGAATAAGCATTAGAAAGAATAAATAATAACAATATATATGAATATCTTTGTTTTGCAATGTGACCGGATGTGGCGCCAGCGTGACGTCGCTTCCGGGTAGGTCAGGTGGTCGCGAAGCCGCCAAAAAGGAAACAAGCGGAGACACAAGATGGTTTCAGAGAAAGGGACGGAGAGAATCCGCAGGTTCGTGTGCGATCAACTCCGGGATCAACCAGACCTGAGGTGAAGGTTTTAAAGACTTTGTGTGTTTGTGTTTGTGCGTGTGTGTTTGTGTTGAGTCAGTGCACTTTGAGTTACAACAATAACAACACGGGCCCGTCTCCTGTTGTGTTAAATCCGAGTGAGGTAAAAGTGTCGGAGAAGGTCCAGTTAAACCGTGTTTACGTCGCCGGGACGTTGTTGTGGCCGCGCGCTTGTTTTGTTTGTCCGTAAACTTTAGCGACACGAGGCACAAAATGAAGTTTGTGTCACAAAACCAGTGTAAAGGTGACGTCTCAGTGCGAGGTGACAGCTGCCAAGTGGTGTTCACCATCGTGTTTACGCTTTTTCACGACACCTGCTGGGGAACAGTGGGACAGACAACAACTATTTTGCACGTTATTAGTATAACTAACACTTATTACAATAACCTGTTAGCAATAAAACAAAGACTTAGTATAAATGCATTCAACTAACAGATGGTATAAAAACAAAGAAAAAAACATTTTAAAAACAATAAAATGGTTTAAAAGCCAGATAATAGAAATAGGTTTTGAGTTGTTTCTTGAAACTATCGACAGAAGGAGCTTGTCTGATGCGTTGGAGGGAGTTTGTTTTCCGAAGCTGCTCCCCCAAAACCTTTTGTAGTCCATTTTGGGGATATTTATTTATTTTTTTGTATGAGGTACCATTAAGAGACCTCGAAGTAATTTAGAGGCCATCCTCAGTGTTACTGGAAGCCAGTATAAAGACGCTCAAACCAGAGTAATGTGATCCCTGGTTTGTGAAATTATCTCAAAGACAAAGAAAAATCTATTTCAGTCTTTCCGTTTCACACGAGTTTCACGTGTGTTTTTTCAAAAGGTTCGAGTGAAGAACATCTGTTTCATCCCTGATGTAATCTGTGTAATGTCTTATTGCAGCACACTGACCTTGGGAATTTTAAAAAAACGATATCTGGTGCTGTCGGGACTCGAATCACTAAGTCCAGAGGCCAGAAATTACATGAAGCAGGTGGTTCAAGAGGAACTGTTGAAAATGCAGGTATGTGAATTCTCCCCAAACAGCTTCTTTATAAATATTTAAGTGTATTTATGTTGGGGGGGTAATTTTCAGCCTGTTTCCCCCCCTTCTTCTAGGAGATGGAGGAAAATGAAGTCGAGCCGGAGACCAAGAAGCCCCACAACAAAAGGAAAAGAGAAAAGGAAAATGATGATGATGAGGTGGAGAGTGGGATAGAAGATGAAGATGAATCCACGGCAAAGAAATCCCGTCGTCAGATAAGCTCAGGTAATTTGGTTATATGTGCAGTTCACAGTACTAGTATGTGTTGGCATTTACCAAACCCCAAGTTATACCCTTTTGTAATGGATGATATCCCACTGTGTACACAGACAATTATTCAACCCAGTTATTACATAACTCCGACATTGTTTGAATTATAGTGAGTTTAGTTGCCTCTTTATAAACCAGGAAATGTTTTATCTTCTTTTATGTGATGATTGACAGAATCTGAGGATAACGAGAGCCACAAAACAGGCAGTGAGGGGAGTGCAGAGGAAGAAAACAAGGAATCTGGATCTGAGGATGCGGCGCAAAAGCCAAAGAAAAATGGAATTCGTAAACGTAAGAGGAAGGTTGAGGAGTCACCAGTAGAGGACCTGAGTGAGTCGGGAGAGTCAGACAGTGAAGGTCCTAAAGACACCAGGATAAAGAAAAATAATCGTACAAAGAACAAGCAAGGCAGCAGCAGTACACGTCCTGGAAAGAAAACACCACACAGTGATGAAGAGAATGAAACTGACACGGAGAGAGAGTCGGAGACAAGTGACAAGATCAACGAGTCCTCAGATGATAGTGACAAAAGTGAGATTTTAAACTTTATTCTTCCAAATCCCACATTTAAATGTTCATTCATTCATAGTATATTGAGATTTTTTTGTGATACGACTTTCTGTTACTGAGCAGACGAAAAAGCCCCAGTGAAAAAGGAAAACAACCAAGACTCCGATTCATAAAGAGACCTCAAAGTAGAATCATTTTAAAGGTCATCCTCAGTGATACTGGAAGCCAGTGTAAAGACGATTAAACCAAAATAATGTGATCCCTTTTTGAAGGCTGTATATTTAAAATTATCTCAGACAAAGAAAATGAATTTCAGTCTTTCCTTGTAATATGAGTTTCACATGTGTTTTACAAAAGGTTCGAGTGAAGAACATCTGTTTCATCCTTTATGTATCTGTGTAATGTCTTATTGTAGTGGATGATATCCCACTGAGTACGCAGACAATTATTACTTTTCTTTTTCAACCCAGTAATAACGTTCGTCTGACATTGTTTTAGTTATAGTGAGTTCTGTTGCTTCTCTATTAACCAGGAAATGTTTTATCTTCTTTTCTGTGATGAATGACAGAATCTGAGGATAACGAGAGCCACAAAACAGGAAGTGAGGGGAGTGCAGAGGAAGAAAACAAGGAATCTGGATCTGAGGATGCAGAGCCAGAGGTTAAAAAATCAGAGCCAAGGAAAAATGGAAATCGTAAACGTAAGAGGAAGGTTGAGGAGTCTCCAGTAGAGGACCTGAGTGAGTCGGGAGTGTCAGACAGTGAAGGTCCAAAAGACATCAGGATAAAGAAAAATAAATCTACAAAGAACAAGCAAGGCAGCCGCAGTACACGTCCTGGAAAGAAAACACCACAGAGTGATGAAGAGAATGAAACTGACACAGAGAGAAAGTCGGAGACGAGTGACAAGATCAACGAGTCCTCAGGTGATAGTGACAAAAGTGAGAATTTAAACTTTATTCTCCCAAATCCCACATTTAAATGTTCATTCATTCATAGTATATTGAGATTTTTTTGTGATACGACTTTCTGTTACTGAGCAGACGAAATAGTCCCAGTGAAAAAGGAAAACAACCAAGACTCCGATTCATAAAGAGACCTCAAAGTAGAATCATTTTAAAGGTCATCCTCAGTGATACTGGAAGCCAGTGTAAAGACGCTCAAACCAAAATAATGTGATCCCTTTTTAAAGGCTGTATATTTAAAATTATCTCAGACAAAGAAAATAAATGTCAGTCTTTCCTTGTAATATGAGTGTCACATGTGTTTTACAAAAGGCTCCAGTGAAGAACATCTGTTTCATCCTTTATATATCTGTGTAATGTCTTGTGGATGATATCCCACTGAGTACGCAGACAATTATTCCTTTTCTTTTTCAACCCAGTAATAACGTTCGTCTGACATTGTTCTAATTATAGTGAGTTCTGTTGCTTCTCTATGAACCAGGAAATGTTTTATCTTCTTTTCTGTGATGAATGACAGAATCTGAGGATAACGAGAGCCACAAAACAGGAAGTGAGGGGAGTGCAGAGGAAGAAAACAAGGAATCTGGATCTGAGGATGCAGAGCCAGAGGTTGAAAAATCAGAGCCAAGGAAAAATGGAAATCGTAAACGTAAGAGGAAGGTTGAGGACCTGAGTGAGTCGGGAGTGTCAGACAGTGAAGGTCCAAAAGACATCAGGATAAAGAAAAATAAATCTACAAAGAACAAGCAAGGCAGCCGCAGTACACGTCCTGGAAAGAAAACACCACAGAGTGATGAAGAGAATGAAACTGACACGGAGAGAAAGTCGGAGACGAGTGACAAGATCAACGAGTCCTCAGATGATAGTGACAAAAGTGAGAATTTAAACTTTATACTTTCATATCCCACCTTTTTTTTAAATATTTATTCATTCATAGTTTCTTGAGTTTCTTTTTGTGATACGACTTTCTGTTTCTGTGCAGAAGAAAATGTCCCAGTGAAAAAGGAAAACAACCAAGACTCAGATTCATCGTCACTCACCTCTTTGGAAGATGATCAGGAAACTGGGAGAAAAAAAAAAGAAGAGGATAAGAAAAAAAAGAAAACTGTGAAAAAAGATGAAAAGAACAGCGGACAAAAGGTGAGACCATGAGTTTTCATTAAGTCCTCATCATCTTATAAATTATGTTATAACTGGCTTCTATTCTTAAGTATTTTCAAGGGATTTTATTAAATTATTTTTGGTAGTTTTATTTGTGATCTGGAATAACATTAAATTAATTGAATTTAAATGCAGGTTGATACAATAACATATTTTTGTTGCAGTATTGTAACTGGAGCTCTATCGATGTGGATTTTTAAGGGTCGATGCTTAATCCAATTTATACTGGTGCCGTTATCAAAGGTTCCACTGTGTATTTTAAGAAAGTTTGCAGAAATGCTTAACTGAACCATATAATTGACTATTGAAACATAGCTTTGTGTATTGGGTCATTGTGGAATAAAATATGGAGTAAATTCTTATCTTCTCAACCCGTCTGACCCCTGCAGGATGACCACAAACAAGTTGTGAGGCTCAAGCGCTACATTGCTCTCTGTGGTGTGAAGCGGAATTACAAGAAGCTCCTCAATGGCTGTAGCTCTGTGCGCTCCATGGTGGCTGTTTTGAAGAAGGACCTGGAGGATCTTGGTGTCCAAGGTCATTAGATATAAATTCACCTTTTAAAAGTACACAAATTCATGCCTAATTGTTTTTTAAGTCCTAACGTCAGGTGAATAAATGGTTATTTGCGGTCTCCAGAGCAAGATTTCAGATGTATTGATGGATTTTGTGTCCCCAGAAAGCAAAAATTTACAGAGATCATTCACAAAATGCTATTCAAATCTAGTTATAACACATGTGTGTGTTTTCACACAGGACAACCATCTATTAAAAAATGCAAAAGGGTAAAAAAGAAGAGAGAGGATGCTCAGGAAATAGCTGAGCTTGATATCAGCAACATCATTTCCACAACAGGTAACTATTTGTCTCAGTTTTTTGTTTGTTACCACTTTCTGCTTTTCGTATTACTAAATAACAAAGCAAGGTTTCTTACAATAATTCACTGGCCAAATTTAGAAATGATCATCAACAGCCGCCAACTGAAAATCTTTTTTTGGATAAACACACACTAAATAATAATAATAAATGCAGTTCTGTAGCTAGAATCCACATGCTCAAATTGTTAATGGAGGCAGATTAACCATGAGCATTTGTGAAAATTGTATGACATACAAGATATGACTATGCATTATTATACTGTCCCTTGGTTAAATGAACAACTTTAGACGTTTCCTGTTCCTCTCATGGGAAACATACATGTATCACACATACTGCACACAATACTGTGATCTTATTGTACCAGATTATGAACAGAACACTAATAGCAATGGTGTTATTCAATACGTTTTGAATTGACTTAATCGCTAGATTGTTTATCACTTTATTGCACATTCGAAATAAGAAAATATTGATTAACGATAACCCGTTGTGTGGATACTTCTCTCAGGTCGTCCGAAACGCAGAGGAGCCTCATTGATGCCGGAAGGACACGACTCTCCGTCCTCTGAGTATAATCGCAATCTGAACTCCGCCTCTGATAGTGATGAAGAAAACGGAACACACAAAGGGCACAGACGAGCAACAGACTGGACCAACCTGAAGGGGATCATCAGTGATGATGCAGACAGTGACTGACAGGGTCACTTCCTGTTCCAAGGACATTACGCTTTTCTCTATACAAGTTGGTTTTTGATCTTTAGGAATTACTTAGTAATTGTTTCTTAGTGAGGCCGACATGGTGGTGCAGTGGTCACCAGCCTCCCAGCAAGAACGCCTGCCTTTGTGAGTTCTCCCCGTGTCTGAGTGGGATTTCTGCAAGTACTTCAGCTTCCTAGCAGAGTCCAAACACATGCAGACTGGTTTTAGGTGAATTAGAGACTCTAAATATACTGTTGGTGTAAATATGAACTAATGGCTGTTATGTTATGTCATGTGATGCCGTCCGCCCCCAGTTAAATGATGATGCATACTTTTTCATCATGTATTTTCAATTTATAATAAAATATTTCAAATAATATTGTGTTCTTGTGGAATAACCGTTTATTTTAACCTGTTGAGGCATAAATAAAGCTGATTTAATTCATGTAACAGGAAGGGAAATTCTGTATAAAACAGCTAAAGACGTGCACGATATTAATTACAGGCACAAGACAGCACAGTAATGAACTTGTTCCAAAATATTATTTATAATAGCGTTTCAACTCCGGAACTATTGTAAGCAGGCTCTCGTTTTCACGGACTATTTCTTAGACGGACCGGTCCCACGGGCTAATGTGTCCGCCAGCACTCCTGCAGGTATCTACTGATAAATACGCTAATACAATGTCATTTCTAGGCGTTTGTGTTTGTTAAATCTCTAAATGAAGTAATGAGTCAGTGTTGACGTTCATAATCACAGATTGTCACTAGATTAGGATCCAGTGACGAGGCTGGATAAGAACTCCAGGTGACCCTCAATCTCCTGCAGAGATCACGGAGCTCTCTGTCTTTAACCACAATATGCTCCAACTATATCTGACTAACTTACACCGACTCAATAATAAACAAACAGCTGAGTTAAAAATGCTTGCATCGCATTAAATTGTCTTCGTTTCCATGTTAGTATCCAGGGAGCTTTTATATTATCTGTGAATACAGAGAGCCTATATGGTAGATTGGTATTTCATGTTTCATTATATCCTTTCACCGTGATTCTACTGGTTTTACAATATTATAGAAGTATAGTCTTTATTGCAGTGGTGGATGTAGGATATTTTTTAATTTTTGGGCCAATATGTCCAACATCTGTGCACAATTCAAGATTCAGTAATATGCACGTTCATGGTTTCATTGAATATATTTAGAAAAAGTTTTCCTTTTTCAAGCACATTGTTTTCTTCACAAAAGAATATAAACAAATTGTCATATTTGTTGTTAGTTTTGTTAGCAAGTTTTTTTAAAGACTACTGACAGGACAGGGGCACATCATGGTCCAGTCAGATTTTCCACCCCTGGATCCGGCCCTGCCTTGTTGTTAGTATTAGTATTTTCTCTGCTGTCACATTCACTCAGATCTTACATGACTCGCTCCACACAGGAATGAATGATGATGCACCAGACGAGGTCCTTGACGAGCTGAGGACCAGGCCCATTGGAGGATGGGGCATCGCTCAGATAGCTGCTGGCACTGGGCTGGCTGTGTACACCATGTGGGTGGTAATCGTCCAGCCAGGTTTTAGAAAAGTCCCTCTGAGGCTGCAGGTAAGATCAACATCTTCCTAACACTTTGAATGATTGATAATGTAACTCCGCCTGTTCCAATTGTACCTTGTCAAGCATCATTCAAAAATGCCTCCAGGTTCCCTACATCCCAGCAAGCAAAGCTCAAGTAGATAATGTCATGACACTGGTGAGAGGTCGAAAGGGAGGCCTGGTGGATTTGGGATCTGGTGACGGTCGCATTGTGAGTAAAATCAGGATGTGTGAGATCCTTTTGTCTTGCACTGGTGAACCATAGGTTTTTGACTGTGGTCATTTTTAAAACTTCAGGTCTTGGAAGCCCACCGGAAGGGTTTCACTCCTGCTGTTGGTTATGAGCTCAACCCTTGGCTTGTTCGATTCGCCCGCTTTCATGCATGGAGAGCAGGTCTTCATGAAAATGTATCGTATCGGCGGGAAGATCTCTGGAAGGTTTGACATTTTTCACTTGAATTCCAGCGTTAGTAACAATCCTGTTCAAATCTGTATGTCACACTAGCCGCCATTGAATGACAACAGTTCACTGTATTACTGTAAGTGATCTTGACAACATTGTAAAGTATTTTTGCAACAATATGATAGTTCTCATGCCCAGAAGTAGAAGATAACAAGACTGACACCATCAGCAGCCCTCCATCTAAAGCAAAGATTGGCATGACAACTCTCTTTAAGATTAAGATACATTTATTTATCCCAAACACATGCACAGACATGCACAGGCACACTCATGCAATTTTAGGAAAATGTAACCTCTGCTTTTAACCCATCTGGTGCAGGACACACAGAGCAGTGAGCAGCCATGTACGGCGCACGGGGAGCAGATGCTCGGGGAGTAAGGTGCCTTGCTCAGGGGCACTAGACAGGGTAGGGAGAATCCTCTTGGATTTTTGGACAGATCAATCCAGGTTCGTCTTTTTGTTGTTTGTCCGTGGAGTGGAACCAGAGACCTTTTCTGCCCATAGTCCAAGTTTCTGCCACTGAACACGACATTTTACAAGTTACATGGATACTTAAACATTGTGTTTTTTCAAATGTGATTATAATATTTATGTGAAGACAGATTCTTAATTAAACTAATTGCAAATGTTTACCTCCTGCATTGTATCTCTTCACAGGTTGACTTGACAGAATGCATGAATATCACCGTGTTCTTGGCACCCAGCGTGGTGAGTATCACATTGAACGGTTGCCTAATTACCAGAATAGGAGGTTATCTCAGTTTAGCCTACAGCAAAGCAAAATTCCCTGATAAAGAAAAATTGAAGGTTTCCTGGTTGAAAGGGACGTGAGATGAGTTGTGATTGGTCACCTGCAGACAATATAGAAACGCCTTTTCTGTCTTAAAACAGGAACCTTTCTTTCTGTCAGGTTGAAAGAGTTGCAGTGGTTTTAATAACACTTGAATCACATAGATGAAAACAATTTAAAAAATACTTAAATCCCTAAATGTCCAGGTGGCTAAAATTCAGTAAAAGACTCTTGGCCACTATGGTCCTGCATCGTTTTAAGATTATAGATACCAGCCTAAGTAAAAACCATCAAAGATTAATCTTTCAGCACTCGGATGAAGCGTCATTGAATTCAGATGCATAGTTTCAGGTGATTACTGTTCTACTATTGAAGTCGTTTTTGATTGTGCTCTTGTGTTTGCAGCTTTCATTATTGCAGGAGAAGCTGCAGGCTGAGCTTTCTGATGATGCCTTAGTTGTGGCCGGACGTTTTCCCTTCCCTGACTGGAAACCCTGCCGGATTGAGGGCCAGGGTGTGGACAGGGCCTGGGCCTACAGCATGAAAGCACAAAGACAGCATGCTCTCAAGAACAACGACAACCTCACAGTCATGGATAGCGACAATGTTGCAAACTAACCAAGGAGAAATTATTCTCTTGAAGCTACATGTACACAACAAATCTTTTTCCCTCCTGTAACGGCAACGTGGAATCATTAAATTATAAAGCTGCTGGTAAGATGTGAATATCCTTTATTGGATAAGGGTAACTTTAAGGACATATTACATAAATACAATTTAAGACTTTTTGATTACATCTGCAACAGGATGTTTCCGATAAGCCGTGTATGCATATGTTTGTGCTGCTTTTTTACTCTACTGTTGTACTGAAGTGAAAAATTGCAATGATTTTGCAGAAATTAGCAGAAATGCTCTCTTCTATATTTTTGATGGCTTGATTGTCTAATTTCTACATTGTCAACAATGTCTGAACTCCACTTTTATACCAGAAGTTCCTGATTGAGGATTTCTGTGTAACTAACTGAGGAGGAACATGCTTTTGAAAGTTGTTTTATCTATAGTTTTGTGTTTTCTGTGTACTTAATGTTTCTTACAAATAAATATTATTAGACATCTTCAGAGAATATTTTGGAATTCATGGTGCAGCTTGATCCAGGAGTAAGAGGAACTAAACAATGGATAGCTTCCTGGTGGTTTCGTGGGCGGGTGGACTTTGCCCTTCATGTTCTGTAAGCGTCATTGTTAGATTCTGCAATATCACGGACTGTAACTTTTGGACTAATGGTGTCCATAGTGTATACTACCTTTCATGGTACTCAGTAGGTACATCTGTGAACATATTAGTAGAACGCATTCATCTTTCCAAAATGGTAAATAATTATCTAGTATCAGTTTATTTTTGACTGTAATATCTTTGATTCTCTTGAATGTATAGATTTGTACCAAGCTATGATAATGGCAGCTGTAGGTGTTTAGTATATGAGAAAAGACAGTGTGAAGTGAAAAATGTTGCTTTGTTAATGGAATTTGTATAATAAGATGTGATAAACTTTATTGAGCACACACTGGAGAATTTCACTTGTTACTGCTTATTATTGTCACTACAATGCAAAATGCTCATAAAATAATAATACAATAATTATTATTATTGGTAGTAGTAGTAGTAATCATATTAATCTGTATTTGTATAGCACCATTCATACACGAAATGCAGGGTCCTAACATACAACAAATATAAGAATGAAAACATCTGATCTGAAGTAAAAAAGTAAGAACGTGTTAAAATGACATGTAGAAGAAAAATAAGTAAAATAATCTACATTTTTGAAAAGCATAAAAACAGAAAAGAAAGTGATACAAATTATAAAAGCGCAGGGGGCAGGCCATGGCAAGATCTAGTTAGTAGCATTAAATTATTAGAGACATTTGCCTATAAAATAATTACCTTTTCTCTCGTTTCCTAGTATTTCTTTATTAGTTGCTATTTTTAAAATGCTGTAATTTGAAGGCATAGCCGGATGTGGTGCTCTTATTGTCGTGAGCATCTTGACCCCGGGGCCGCTGTGATTGGTTGGTTTCTGCAGCGAAAGAGGAAGTTGCGAAGCCCGGAGCTGTAACAGGAGGCTGTTAGCTGCTGAGCCGCCCTGAGCACCGACACCAGCAATAACAGGAGCCAGCGCCTTCAACCACCACACACTCAGTGCCGCCGCTCATTCGTCCCGTGTCCGGGGAACCTGTGCGCTGTCCCGCGCTATAAAAGAAAAAGAAAAGCACCGAGGCCGGAGGCGCCCGACGCTCGTGGACGCGTGTCTCCGCTTTTGACAGCAAGCTAACGAAAAACGCGATGTCTTCATCCCTGTAGAGAAGCTAACGCGTTAGCCATCCGCTGCACCACTTTTTTGGGCGAGTGATTAGCCGCGAGACGTTTTGACTTCGGGGGCTAATTAACGGATCTCTCCGGTGGTGGATGTCCCGCAGACCCCGATTTTACAGATTAATAAACCCAGTGGAATCACGCGACGATGCAGCCGAGCCCACCCGACTCGAGCTAGCTGATTCGCTGCCTGTGTACTTGTTCGAGCGAGTACGCGTTTTATCGCGGGCGAGATCAAAAACATAACGTGTTATTGCTAACATTTGCTAGCTTGACGCGTGTGAGTGAGTTAGTGAGTTTGTGTGAGTGTGTGTGTGTGTGTGGAGGATCGACCCACGATGAGCCCCCTCTGCAGCTTCGTTAGCCAGCAGCACCGTAGCTAACGTTAGCTACAGATCTGGCTAGTCAGGTAGCTAATGTTGGCTCATTCGTGTAATTGAGCCGAGACTTAAGTAAACCCGAGGAAGCATCTGAGCCCGCTGAACATGGTGAGTACGAGTCCACGCGTCTCCCCCTTCACCCTGTCTGTCACTGGCCATGTCTTCCTGTCCCATGTGCTAACAGCTAACGTGGTGCAACGGCTTCTCACAGGAACACATAACGTTTTATTAATACTCTGTTAACACATGGCGCTAATGGCACATGCCAGTGTGTGTGTGTGTCTGTGTGACAGGTCAGGTAACGGTTTGAGAGAGCTGCGGGCCGCTTGATGGGACGTGACGGCTCTTCAAGCCATTTCACGGAACTAGACGCCCATCTTGCAAACGCAAAAATTTTGCCCCGAGTCGTGTTGAGCCTCGGCAAGTTGTGGCGTATTTGAGGAATTCAGAGCCGCCTGCCACGGGAGCTGCTGCGCGGAGCCTCATTTCCACATCGCTCCTCTCTATTCGCCAGACGAGGCCAAACCTCCTCCAGCTGCCAAAAGCCCAGTGTTTATACCTACAGCTATTTGATTGTGTTTATCACCGAGAGCCTTCACCAGGAACTGTATACTTCCACCAGGCCGTGCTTAAGCGTGAACGCCACTGATACATGTGCAGGGATCCAGCTGTAACAACCTATAGCAGTGTGCAGGCATTGGCTTCTGAAGATAGGTTCAGTCCACCTCAGTAAGCCTGAGTAAGATGGTGACATACATCTGCTAATGCCAACTGATGTCTGTTCAAATTAGTCTGCGAGACGGCTTGATGAAGTTCTCTGCACGTGCACACATTCATTCTTTGTGAGCCAACGAAGAAGATATCATCATAAATGCTGGAATGTTGTTATCTTCACGGTGACAATGGGATTTTTGGACACGATCAGGTGTTTGTGGAGACTTGTGACTGGTTTGCACTTCAGCATCTAGTGT
This sequence comes from Pleuronectes platessa, assembly GCF_947347685.1. Taxonomy (NCBI): domain Eukaryota; kingdom Metazoa; phylum Chordata; class Actinopteri; order Pleuronectiformes; family Pleuronectidae; genus Pleuronectes; species Pleuronectes platessa. The sequence continues at coordinate 19,282,458 of NC_070641.1, forward strand.
GCACGTACACTGCAAGACGTGCACTTCCCTGAATTTCATCTGTCAAATGGACAGATATTGGTCTCGGTTTGATTTCTCGCACGCTAATGTGTAGATCCTTATGAGAAAAATAGAGCCTCCACTGCTTCGGATCATGCATATTGTTAAGTGGCTATCTTATGTGTGCTCATTTATGTTTAACTTTATCTCCTATTATGCTCTAGGCTTCCGAGGAGTCATCGCTGCGCGCACTGGAGAGCCTCATGACGGAGTTCTTTCACAGCTGCACGACCAATGAGCGAAAGAGAGAAATTGGTAAGTCAGTAGATCAGTGAAGTGGGAAACATGAAATTAAAACCTTCAATCTGTGCCCCGGCACAATCTTGGCTGTGACCTGTGCCGGTAGTTTCTCTGACCTCGTTGCTTTCTGTTTATTATGATATGCATTTTCAGCTGTGAGACCTTTTATATAGACTGGTGTGTGTGTGTGAGCCTTTTCCAGATCATGTTGTCCAACCATTGAAGTGTAGAACCAATTTAAAGATGAAGAATGGAAATGGGAAGCATCTGATCAAAGGGTTGAGACAAAGGGTTTTAATACTTGTGTTAATGTTATGTTTCAGTTTCTTTTAAGAGCCGTACAGACTTTTCTCGACTCAGTTTTCACTTTTTATTATTGGGTTACTGAGTGCAGATTGGTTGAGGGACCAAATCAGTCAAATTATTTCAGCATATGGCTGCAAACATCACAAAACGAAGGGCTCTGGTTATTGTCTAAATTCACTGTTGGACAGTTTCTCACAGTGGAGCATTTAATGTGACCCGGAATAATTTGGTGTCACTTTTTTGTGTCACTTTTTTTTAAGACTCTTCCTGTTTTGTGATGCGTTACTTTCGGTCTGTCTGCAAGTGAAGTACTACATTGTCCTATACCTCTGTGATCATACCTACTTCCTCTTCTCTGCAGAGGAGTTGCTGAATAACTTTGCGCAGCAGACTGGAGCTTGGCGGCACTGCATGTTCTTCCTCTCCAATACTCGGAATGAGTATGTGATGATGTACAGCCTCACAGTATTTGAAGTAAGTCCTGTAGGTGGAAGATGCATGTTCTGGATTTATTGTTCCCTGCAGGACCTTTTTTTTTACTAAAATTTTACACAGAGAAATACAATGCTTAATGGGTAATGATCGTATGACATTAGCTTTATTTAGTTTTTTGTTTCCTCATTTGCTTAGTTCTACAAAATGAGTTGGTTAAATGTATCATCCATTTTGTGGGAGATAAGTCTGACCCCAATGACATGATGATTAAATAAAAAATTGTTTTATTTATATAATTTTCTTGATAAATGAATTACAGGAATTAGGGTTAGGGTTAGTCTAAATCATGTTCTACATCTTTGACTATCGATTGTTCCCTTTTACTTTCAGAACCTGGTGAACAAAATGTGGATTGGTGTAGCTTCACAAGACAAGATGGAGATTCGCAACTGTCTACCCAAACTCCTGCTGGCTCAGCACAAATCTGTGCCCTATTTCATACGTAACAAACTGTGCAAGGTCATCGTGGACATCGGTCGCCAGGACTGGCCAATGTTCTACCACGATTTCTTTACCAACACCCTTCAGGTGAGCCCCACTCTCGTCCTTTATGCAATTAAAGTGTGTTGTGCTCTGGGTTTTTATCATCATCGGCTTTTTCATCGGTTGTATATAGTGAAAATTCAGTAATTTCTATCTCCATTGTCTCCGTTGTGAACTACAGTTGATCCAGTCCCCAGCTATGGCTCAGTTGGGTTTGGTGATGTTGAAAACGACATCAGAGGAACTTGCATGTCCTCGAGAAGATCTGAGTGTTGCGAGGAAAGATGAGCTGCGTAAACTGCTGCTGGAGCAGGTACCGACTCTACTCGGACTGTTGACGGGTGAGAACAACCTTTTTGTGCAACATGATTTCCTGATATGAATAGAAATTTTAAAAGTGCCTGGTGGTAGTTTGTGGTGGGCCACATGTAGTGTTCTGTAGCAAAACACAAGGTTGTCCTTTACAGTTTTTTGTTGCTTTCACTTTGAAGGGGTGGACCATTTTAATGTCTTGCCTCCACACGTGTAAATGATACAACCAAATTATAATAATAATACAAAACAATTTTTCAGCAGCACCAGTCGCTGCATTTTTGAATCAGCCCTGTTCTGGGTGACCTCACTGTTGTGTCCCATATTGCAAGCAATGCAAAGGACTCCAATTCCCTTTGCACACTGAGGCCTACCGTCAACAGACAAGCTAAAACCACCAATATGGCAACCTGCAATTTGGGTTTAATTCAACTTTTTAATTGCAAAACTTTAGATCAAATCTGCCTGAAGTAGAGTTAGGCTGAGGCTCAGATGTATTGGTGGAAAGCCGTCAGCATATGTGGTTTTGACTATGCCTGACTTCTTGTTTTGCAGGTATCCTGGAGACCTATTGGGATAAGCACAGTGTCATCACCTCCACGCCACCTCCCTCACCCACCTCAGGGGAAAGTGGTGAGAAAATCATTCTTAAGCTCCTTTTAAAATGCAAAGATTTGATTTGAAATGTTGGGATTTAACCGGACCACTTTGTGTCTCTTTAATCCATTTAGTGGAATTGCTGGGCAGTTTGTTTCAGGGCAGCCAATACTCAAAGCTGCTCTGCCAGCCCATGTCAGCGTTGGACAGTGAGAGTCAGCAGCTCTGTTGTCTTGTTTTGGATTGTTTGGCCCACCTGTTCAGCTGGATCCCTCTCTCCACAAGCATCACACCCACCCTGCTGGCCTCCATTTTCCATTTTGCACGTTTCGGTTGTGATATTCACACAAAGGCCAAGATGGGATCCTTCATCTCCTCCAACTCTTCCTCTTCTAATGGCCAGCTTAACTCTGGGACAATGGCACCAACATCGAACGGGGGAGGGCGAAACGGACAGCAATGTGAGGGCAGCAAGGTGGACCGCGCCCGGCTTGGCATACTCGCCATGACTTGTGTCAATGAACTGGTGTCAAAGAACTGTGTGCCAATGGATTTTGAGGAGTACCTGCTGCGCATGTTCCAGCAGACCTTCTTTCTTCTGCAGAGGCTGACGCGAGAGAATAATGCCCATACGGTCAAGAACCGCCTAGAAGAACTTGATGAGAGGTATGGACCTTAGTCTACTGGTGCTTGTGCGTGCATACCTGTTAGTGCTTACCTGTAACAGATGATAGTGTATGTGTAAGGTAATTTATATAAATGTAAGTGTCAAGCTTACAGTATGACGAAGCAAAATACATCTTCGTACGTGGCAGACTGACAAAACCACCAAATTAGAACACAATCCAACTCAGTAGACTTGTGAAACATAACTTTTACGTTGACTGTATCTGTAACACATCACATGTGAAGAAATTTCCTGCACTGTTTGTATCATTTAACACAAAATGAGCAAAGTGTAAACAGGAACTGAAGTCGTCCTTCAAAAAGACCCTTTGCAGACATCATACGGAAAAGCATGTATCTAAGGTTATGATACGTCATTATTGACCAGTGAAGTAACTTCTGAGTGCAAGATCTTCGTGGTGTATTAACGGTTTGTTTTGTTTCCTCTTGCAGTTACCTGGAAAAGTTCACTGATTTTCTGCGCCTGTTTGTCAGTGTTCACTTGAGGCGGATTGAGTCCAGTCCTCAGTTTCCAATTGTAGAGTTTCTCTCCCTTCTTTTCAAGTACACCTTCAACCAGGTAATGATAATAAGTCGGTTGTTTGTGCACTACACTACATTGTGTCGATTCCTTGAGATTCCCTGCAGGCTTGCCTCTCATTGATATAAATATATGTTTTATATTTTTTTCAGCCTACCCACGAAGGTTATTTTGCCTGCTTGGAAATTTGGACTGTGTTTTTGGATTTTCTCACAACCAAAATTAAAAGCAGACTATCAGACCGAGACAGTGTCCTGAATAGGTAAGTGATTCAGGAAGCATTTTTATACCTATTAAACCTCAACGGTTTTTCTCAAACGCCAAGTGAGCTGAAATGTTTAATCTCATAAGGCAACTATATACAATATAATTAAGTTTACATGATATCTGATGTGTTGTCGTTCTTAATATAATCATGTGTGGTTAAACAGGTACAAAGATGCCCTGGTTCTTCTGTTGAGGGAAGTTCTGAATCGCATACAGTTCAGATACAACCAGGCCCAGTTGGAAGAGCTGGATGATGAAACGCTGGATGATGATGTAAGAACATTTCCCACACAGTAAATTCCAGTCTGTCATTTGCAACTTTTTATTTAATAATTCCGGTGTGTCTCTTTTAGCCACAGGAAGTCTAAAGTAAAATTAGGGAGTTGTTTATAGTTTTCACTAAATGTTTTTCTTTACTTGGTAACCATAGAAACAGACCGAGTGGCAGAAGTACCTGCGTCAGAGTCTGGAGGTGGTTGCCAAGGTGATGGAGCTGCTCCCATCCCATGCATTCTCTACTTTGGTAAGAGGTCGCTGTTGGTGTCACATTGACATATTGTAAGGATTTAGGCATTGTATTTGTATATATTTTTTTTTTATTCCAACTTGAGCAAGTGTCCTTCAACAGGAGCTTCAACATGAATTCCAAACATCATTACACACTCCAGCTCGCCAAAACATTAGAGCAGCAATATTGACTCCTGAAGTTTATAAGATTGTTTATCAGCTCACACATTTTCACATGTTTTCACACGTCGGAAACTGTTAAACAAACCACAACAACAATACATTTCCTCAATTTATTTGACCAGTTAACTCATAGTGAAACAAAATATCAGTCATATGACTTCAAACTAACATGAGTTCCTAGAAGGATGATCCAGCCACGTGTTGAGCATTTCTACAGATCTGACAAGTCTTGTGACCATAACACTTCATGTGTGGAATGTAGAATTATGACTTTCACTTTTGTCTTGATAGAAAATGGGTCTTTCTTTCTTTCGAAAGACACTGAATTATTTTCACATGGCTGCAGATTTTATTGTTTCATGTTGAGAAATGTAGAACCAATCTTTGACGGCGTTCCTCCTTGTTCCTCTTTCCTCTCTCAAGTTTCCAGTGCTTCAAGAAAATTTGGACGTGTACCTGGGTCTGCAGCAGTTTATTGTCACCACTGGCTCAAGTATGTACTGCTTTTGCTTTCGGCACAGCCCCATGTAATGGTGCTACTCGCATAGATTCAAATGTTTGAATGCTCTGTTGTGTTTCAGGTCGAAGGCTGAATATCTCTGCGGAGAACGACTGCCGCCGCCTTCACTGTTCTCTCAGGGACCTCAGCTCCCTCCTTCAAGCTGTCGGACGCTTGGCTGAGCATTTCATCGGGGATGTTTTTGCTGCACGTTTCAGTGATGCCCTGGCCGTGGTGGAGAGGTTTGTGCTTCTATATAACATTGTACCTACAACATGAGACCAGATTTATGTCTCAGAATGTTGTTAAACCGCCATTTTCTTTTTGCCGTTCATTTTGTATAATTGAAAGACCGAAATGTCATAATGAGCATTTCCTTTGTCTTTTTCAAGGTTGGTTGAAGTGACTTGTTATGGCTCTCGGACCAGCCTTTACGACCTGGAGACCGCTGTGCCTTCTGTGCTCAAGCCTGACCTCACTGACGTGTGAGTATCACATGTTTTAATAAGAAATGAAACCCTGTCTTTTACCATGGGACTCAATGGTCATAAAATACAATACCATTCAGTTATAGAGCACAGTGTCACATAGGGGACGTGTGCGTGCGTGTTCGTGCGTGTGTGTGAGAACAGTTGCGATGTTTTTGTGAATTTAGAAACTCAACAGTCGTATTTCACTGTCAGAATAAAAGCAGCTAGAAAGCTGCTGCGGCTGTTTGCATAGTGCTGCTGAAATTGCCTTCCGTTGTTTGTCTTTACATTTTGCATAATGAAGAGAGAATAATTTTGATCCTTACAGCGGCAAAGCTATTAAAATATATTTAATTGCCTCATAAATAAACCAAACATTATTATCAATGAAAATTCAAAACAAACTGGGAGAAGCTTTTACAAAGAAGAAACAAGTGTTTTATCTCCACAAATGTCTGTAAATTTGGGTCCAGACACTTTCTGGTTTTCCTTTCGCATATGAAGACAGCAGGATCTTGTCTGTGTCTAACCCTAACCCTGTGTCAGAGGGCTTCACGACAACAGAAAAATGTCCATAGTGTTCGGGGAGGGGGGGGTGGAGCCTGGGTAGAGCAGCAGGATGCAGGAAATGACGCATGAATTCTGCGGCAGAGCGCACCTGTTTTTGAATATAGCACATTGACACGGGTGTTGGCCCTTATCCTGGCAAGCTCTTGAATCGCATCGTCTTTCCAAGTTAACATCTTTGTCTGCGTCTTCGCTTGTTGCTTCTATTTTTCACCCAGACATTTGTTTTCTCCCTATTTCATGTCCGTTGCGTGTCAACACTCTGTTATTCTCACATGAGCTCACTCTGACATTTTACTAAGGGGCTACTAGAAAAAGTCAGACATTTGCGTTCTCACGTGTAGCCCAGGCATTTCAGAAAACTGTCCAGATTTCAGTGCATGTCTCAGAGCAGCAAATGTTTTAACCCTGTGTCATATTTTGTTTGTTGCAGACATGCACAGGCTCTTGCTGCTTTGCAAGCCTACTCTCACTGGCTTGCACAGTTCTACAGTGAAGTCCACAGTCAAAACCAGAGCCAGTTCATCAACCTCATCACATCCACAATTGAGGCCAGCAGCCCACTCATCACAACCAAGGTAGCTTCTCTAACTCTCTCTCTGATGATGTCATTGGTGGCTACTAGCATACATGATAAAGAAGAAAGTGCAGAATGTTGTTGCCAAATGATTTTATACTTTATAATTCTGCTTTTATCTCCAGGTACCTGAGAAATTGCTGCTTTCATCGTGCCATCTGATGGTTTCCATCACATCTACTGTGCGGCCAGTGTTCCTGGTCACTTTGCCAGCTGTTCAGAACATCTTCAACCTCATTACCACAGAGAGTCGGACCCGCAGACTTCCCCAAGAGGTAAATGTTTGTTTCTTTTATCTTGAATATTCTTTTTTTCATATTTAGTCCACAATTTCTCTTTAAATTAAAGACTTCACTACACAAGCCAAACATTTTCAAAAAGTCGATTTAGAAAGGATCTAAAAGGTTTCAATGTTCTTAATACTTGAAATGACTGTTGTGTTTTTTCTGCCCACCCAGGCGCACATGCTGGTGTGTCGGGCTTTATCCAACATGCTGCTGCTCCCGTGGCCAAATTTACCAGAGAATGAGCAGCAGTGGCAAACTCGCTCCAGCAACCACGCCAGCCTGATGGCAGCCCTCACGCGGGAATATTGTAATTTAAGAGGAACGGTGAACATCACTCCTCGGCAACCCGCAGTGGATGACAGTCAGTTTAGATTTTATTTATCTTTCTTTTTCTGGTCTGATTATTTGATGCCCTGTCATTCCTTTTCCTCCTCCTAATTGTGTTTTGTCCCGCTCTTCTCACTCCAGTGAAAGCGCTGATACAGCAGACCCTGCCTGTGCTCAGAGACATGGTGGACAGCGTCTCCGGGGAATCCACCAAATCACGTCAGATCTGTTACCAGAATCTCCAGGAGTCTGTCCAAGTGTCCCTCAGCCTTTTCCCAGTGTTTATTCAGCAGCCAGGTCAGTGTCTCATCTGTAGTCATGCTGCCCATTTCAAGATTAAACTTGACATTTGATTTAAGTGGAGCTCCGTTAACTTACATTTCACAAGGAGACTTTCTGTAGTTGATTGCAATGAAACTGTAATAATAAATAAATTTTAATATAAAACACGTTCTCAACAAACAACGACACATCTGACTGGCCAGCTTTGTTCATGGTCATTTCTCTTTCCCAGATGTGACGGATGAGATGCTGGCCTTCTTCTTGACGCTGTTTCAGGCGTTGCGAGTCCAGATGGGTGTAGCCTTCACTGGACAGATCATCCACACTTTTCTCAGCATGTTCACCAGGTAAAAGAAACTGGTCCCAGCAGTATTACATCCTGCTTGGATGGATAAAGACTCTAAATGGCTTCGGGCATAATGCTGCTATCGCTCTTTAACACAAATGAATGTTTTATCACTTGTGTGTGCTGCAGGGAACAGCTGGCCGCCAGTATTTTGCAAGAGGGCAGTGCCGGGTGTAGAGTGGTACAGAAGTTCCTGAAAATCCTGCAGGTGGTGGTGCAGGAGCCCGGTCAAGCTTTCAAGCCCTTCCTACCCAGCATCCTCTCTCTGTGCATGGAGCAGGTTTACCCGGTGGTGGCAGAGGTCAGTTAGTGGTCACATCAGGCTAAGACAGTAAATGTGAATATTGTGGAACAACATATATTATCAAAAAGATAAGAATGTATTGTCTGTGGAAACCAGACACTAGTCACAAATCTGTTATTTGGAACAATCGGACAATAAAACGTGTCACACTCATAATGATGTTGTTTTGATGGTGTACATTGAAACCCGTTGACAGAGATCTTCACCAGACGTCAAGGCAGAGCTGTTTGAGTTGCTTTACCAAATACTTCACCAAAACTGGAGGTACTTCTTTAAAACGTCAGTCTTAACAAGTGTCCAAAGAGGAGCTGCCGAAGATACGATGGAAAACGAAGCCCAGTTCACAGCTGCCATGCAGGTCAGTGTCCACAGTCACAGCATCAAACCTTTATACCGCTGGTGTTCTATATTTCTTTGACTTCCTTCCCTGACTTGTGTTGAAATATGGTCTCCAGGCTTTCGGACAGTCGTTCCTGCAGCCCGACATCCACATCTTCAAGCAGAATCTCTCGTATCTGGAGTCGCTGAACAGCAAGCACAAGTTGTATCACAGAGTGAGTTGAGCTTCTGTGTCGGTAGATGTGTTGTATATCATCATGCAAACTCATTGTTTTTGCACTCTTATGGTTGCTGTTTGTAAGTTTTGCCTTCACGTATTATATTGAGAAAAGTATATTTGCTATAAATTTAAATGTTTTTCTCTTTTGGCGTTTGTCTCCCTTTTTTGGCAAATGAAATCTGATTAGTGATCATAAGAGCAAAACAAAAACAACCACTTTTCTAATTAATATAACCTTTTTACTCTGTTCACAATGTAAAGACTCCATTGTCATTCCTTTTCTTTTTAATTTGCTTCAGAAGCTTTTCCGGACCTCGATGCTCTTCCACTTCATCAACGTGCTGCTGCAGGTCCTTCTCCAGAAAAGCCACGACCTTCTTCAGGAGGAAATCGTCCTCGCTATTTACAACATGGCCTCCGTGGACTTTGATGCCTTCTACTCTGCCTTCATGCCAGAGTTCCTCAACAGCTCCCAGGGTGTAGACAGCGGCCAACGAGGTGTTCTTGCACGCAACTTCAAGCTTGAACAGGTAAGAATGTCGCTACTCCGATATCTTGTCCACCAATCGTTAACCCTGGCAATGTATTTAACTTCCTTTTGGCAAAAGTGTTGCATTAAACGGTGACTGAGTGAACCGTTTGTTTCTTACATGATTTGATTTGTTTAAATTTTACTTTGTTTGGTCATGGACATGAATCTTCATAACAACTCAACACTACAGTGGCATTTTAAAAGATTGTCTGCATGTCAATACTGTGCAGTATTTTACACTGCTGTCAATAAGCAACACATTCCAGCTTTGAATTGAAAATTATTTTCATCCTAATCTTTTTAGCCCTCAACAAGTTAACAAAAAAAGAGGTGGAGCCTGTGGTTTTTTATAATTGCATTTATTGTTCATTGCTGTGAGACTGGATGTTATTTAACTATGACCAGTCTCAACTCGTGTCCCCCTCTGTAAATTCATATCTGGTAAACCTTTCTCTCCCCTCTCTAGGACCTGCCCTCGTTCACTCAAAGCGTGCAGCGGCTGGTGAACGACCTGCGCTACTACAGACTGTGTAACAGTAGCCTGCCCACTGGCACCATCAAGCTATAGCACAATGACTGAACCACTCCACACATCATCTATGATCTTCAAGGACTGCCTGTGCTGACCACTTTGCCCCAACACTCCTTTCCAGCTCAGCGTCGCTCCTTCTATTCAGAGTGATGGGACGGAACCACATACGTTTCATGGTTGAGTGACTGGAGGTTGAGGATGCTGCTGATGTTTAATTTCGTTGATTTCTACTGTAGAAGGTTGGCGCGTTATTTTTTTTTTTAAAGCAGTGCCCTCCTTGTATATTGCCAATGGTAATTTGGCAAGAAATGTAAACCTGGTCGGCAGTCGCCCAGACCTGGAGCAGTCTGAGCCAGGCCTTCTCTCCCACGCCTCTGCAACCAGGCCGAGCTGGGACTGAGCACTTTCAACTCATTTTGAGTTTTTTAAAATACCTGCTTTTATTCATTTTTGCCTTCAATTGTTTTCATCTCCAAAGGAGACGGACTCTCAACTTAAGATCTTTCATATCATTCCATTCTGACAAAGATAAAACCTGCTTGATTTAAATAAAGTGCTTTTTTAGTAAAACTCAAGTGTTGGATAATTCATGATTTATTGCCCGATGTGCTCTGACAGTGTTACAATCATTTGCTGCACGTTGACACTGTTGAATTTCATATTAACTGGAATTCAACTATTTCAAATGCTGAATCATAATAATTATTTTCTGATTTTAATTTTGTAGAGATGTATTGTACAGTATAGATTCATTGTAAAAGTTTACACTTTCTAGTGCTGAGTGAACTTTTAAACAAGCCTGAATGTCTTAAATACTGAGAATCTCTTTCATGTGATTTAATTTAAAACAAATGTATTGGTCACAGGGAAAGTAGATTGTGGTGTCGAGCACGAAAAACAATAACGTTAACCTGCTTTACTTTAGAGCCTAAGAGAAGTATGAAGTGTGTAATGATGACAGGATGGAGTTGCATAATGTGAATATTTAGGATCCATCAGTTTTAGGGATTAAGAAAGATCATAAATGGACTAACGGTCAGGCAACATTTACTATTTATTAGCTCTTGCAAGTCCAGCAACTTCATAAAAATACTTAATTCACTGTGATAGTCGTGTATTATGAAGAACTTTCTCGATGCTGTATTTGTCGGAACTGAAGAGCAGGGTCATTACCAATTTCACCTATTAAACATCTGCTGGTTTAGGACACATCTGTGTTTACAACTTCTGACATAAAAAGAACAAAGGCTACTCTTTGACATATTCAACTGTTTCTGCAACAGATTTTATAGTAAGAGGCTTAGCCACGACCGCAACATCAGAAATCTTTGACGTGGGCATTGTGACATGTCATTCTTCTGAGAGACAGGAAGCTCTAATAGTGGCAGCCGCAGCTCGTAGAGGCACTGCCGATGTCAACAGACACTGATTTGTAAAGGCAGTTGCTGCAGCTGTTTGTGACTTATTCAGGGATATTTGATGTAGTTTATGAATGTTTATCAGCGTGCTACTGTTCTGAGCACCAAGAATAATTGATCTGTATTTCCCCACTTGTATCGTGAAACATGCTCGTTTATGTGGCTGATTTATTTGTAATATTCTTAATCCATTCTGCTTAAATGCTGTGAATGCTTTGCCTTTGTTTTGTGTCATTGAACTGAAGCTTGAAATCACTCTGTTACCACTCTGTTACCACTCTGTTTGGAGGCTTTGCTACCACTGTTTGTGACTTATTCATGCAGATTGGGACCAGTTTGTGAACGTTTGCTTACCTTTGATTGTTCCGGAGCATGGATGGTTGAGACGCTGCGTACAGTTCTGGTGTCACTCCTTCATCTGTTTTATTGTTTTCTACTTTCGCTGCCACTATGTACTGTATTTCAATACGGCCGATTTCCCAAATCATTTTTTTTTTTTTTTCAAAATAAGGTCTAGTTAAACTTGAATAATATTTATTATGCATTCCATTTTAATACCTTTTATTTTTGTCTACTGATCATGTATTAGATGTGCCTGTGCCACACTTCAGCTTGCCCCTTACTGATTCTTGTTGACTTGGGGGGTGTGACGTCACATTCTCAGCATGTTTGCATTGAAACGGGGAAAGTTATTGTGGAGAAACGAGAGGAGCAGCTGACGCATGGGCCATTACTGGAGTTGAGTGTGTTTCAGTGGGAGCTACAATCAGGTGGGACAGTCCCGTGAGTGGTGATTGAGCAGCGTTGACTTCTGTCTCCGGAGGGGACACGGGACACAGACCCGAACATGAAAGTGCTGGCGAGGTGCGTTCTTCAGGGAACCACACGAGCGTTTTATTGGAGACATGGAGAAACCAGTAAAGAGCTGGTTTCCAGGTCTGCAACCGCTCTGCTAAGCGGACGCAGGAGCAAATCAAGTAAGTGACTGAACTTCTATTCGAGAAAAGTCAGAAAAGGCTTAGAATTTGCTTTTGTACATTTTCTAGTCTTTGGGCACCTCAGTTAAATACGACTCTAACTCCTCTTAAACGCAGGGAAATCCTTCTAAATGTCAATTCGTCCAAGACATAGATACAAACTGGATTTCTTTAGATTCAAATAAATATATCGCTGCTGGTTAAACGTAATTTCCACCACAGAGACGCAACGTTTACTTGCTCCAAACACCGCAGGGCCGTTTGCAAAACAAATTATCTTGCCAAACTCACGGGGTCATGAACTGGAACTAGGTTGGGGGGGGGGGGGGGGGTGCAGAAGATAGTGATGATCATGTGGGTGACGGCGCTGGTGGAGAAACTGTGCCCTGCGCTGTGCGTAATTGGGCCAAAGCCGGTGCGCATTCAGCGCGCAAGGCGCAGGATCATCCGGCACAACAGGCGAACTTCATTCTCAACGTGAAACTAACATCCAACCAACATGTAGACCAGAGCACAGCCCGGACAGACCCAGAGTTAAACTCCATCAGGACTTTTCCTGTCAGGTCACGTGTGTGTAATTGATCGCATGCTGTCATTCATTAGCTCGTGCACCGTGTTGCTTCTGATCTGTGCGTTACCCACCAAAATATCTGACGTGCCTGTACCACTTTGTGTGTGTGTGTGTGTGTGTGTGCGTGTGTGTGTGTGTGTGTGTGTGTGTGTGTTTCTCTGCTGTGAAGTGTTTGAATATGCATCAACACCTCTATAATCGTCTTTATCTATATTATGCTTTGTATGATGCTGTTGCTGCTGATCAGCTGCTGTTCTGTCCCACCAGGTTTGCCAGATGTCAGGGAGCAGACCCTCATCGCTGTGAAGCCCGATGGAGTCCACCGACGTCTTGTAGGACAAATAATGCAGCGGTTTGAGCAGCGCGGCTTCAAGCTGGTTGGTCTGAAGATGTTACAGGTACCAGAGTCTGAGGGGACCACGTTGGGTGATGATTGAGTAAAGTGCAACATCTGACATGTGTGTGTGTGTTGTGAAGGTGTCTGAGGATCTCCTGGCTCAGCACTACTGTCATCTGAGGACAAAGCCCTTCTACCCCAGTCTGCAAGATTACATGACCTCAGGGCCGGTGGTCGCAATGGTGAGGGCATCATTTCTATCATTTCTACTGTTGCATTCGGTTGATGGAGGTGAAAGTTTTGTTTAAGCAAATGATTCACACCTAGTGCAGAATGTTCGAAGAAAAAAAACGTGCTACACTTCTTCTGTTTAATGTGCATTCTCAGGTGTGGGAAGGGCACAATGTCATCCAGACCTCACGCATCATGGTGGGCCACACTAACCCAGCGGAGGCCCAGGCCGGCACAGTCAGAGGAGACTTCAGCATTCATGTCAGCAGGTAACCTGATGGGATTTTAAGCGTCACGGTTGGGTAATACCAACAGCCACTTTCTCTGTGTCCGTCTTGGAGTAACGATGTACTGTATGTTGGTCCTTCATAGGAACGTGGTCCATGCCAGTGACTCCCGGGAGGGGGCTGAGAGGGAGATCCAGCTGTGGTTTCAGGGTAAAGAGCTTCTGAACTGGGAAAGCTGTGACCAGACCTTCACCTGTGAGCTGTGAAGACAGAGCTGACAGCAAAGAGAATCACTCGTGGTACCTCAAAACAGTTCAGTGTTCCTGCCCCAAAAAATAAATGCACTAACTCTATAGTCACAAAGATTTGTTTTATAAAGTAGATGAGTTTTTACTAATAACTTTAAAATTCAAGCTATGCACTCAGCTTAAATTTATGTTTATCAATAATTTCATGAGACTCGCTGTGGATGAATAGTGAGTACATTGTAATATTCTTTGTATTATATTTAACAAATGATATCTGATATGTTTGTGTTTAGGGTATTAAATATAGGAGTATTAAGTGTTATTATAAAGAGCCATTTATTGAACTTGAAACCACCGTGGAGCAGAATATGAATAAACAGGTGAACAGCAGATTGTAAACCAATGTCAGGAATCGTGTGTTTACACTGGAACAGTTAACCTCAGGTGAACACACACACACACACACACACACACACACACACACACACAGAGAGCCAGCATCTGCTTCCATCTGCTGTGTTACTTTTTAAAATCCCTTTAAAGAGCTGAAAAATGACTTGAGCTTTCATTTTGCACTCTCTCACTGTCATCTGTGAAATAAATAATTCATAATTCTTCACATACATTTTTTATCATATATTTTAATCATAGAAAACACAGCTGTAATACAAAAATATATATATTGTTTAAGCTGCCACATCCACAGCAACGTATCCCTTATATCCCTCGTATACATGCTGATCGGATGTGTACCACAAGGCAACATTTGTAATCTGATAGATTGAAATTGTGTTTTTATGACGAACAATAATTTAAGTGTATTTCTCTGCAGCAAGAAACATTGTCTCAATGCAAGTTGACGTTAATGCAATAAAAACTATGATTCACTCAAGACTGCTCATGCCCTAAGTTACTGTTGACTGAAGTAGTCTGGTCCCAACACAGTCATGAATTCCCTCAGTGGCTCGGTTCGCTAAATGCCACTCGTCGATTCTCCGACTCGGATCACAGAGTTTCATAAGACGCCATCGCATAGATGTGTCCATCTTTCTGTTTACTACGCAGGTAGTGTGTGTCCACTGTATTTCGACTCCCAGCGTCCGTGCCACTGTCTTTAAGGTAACAGTAAAGCTGGAGCCACACCAACAACCCTGCGAATAATAGACAACCTGCAGTTCTCCCTCCATGCCACAGCTGCACCTCACAACCCTCACACTGCTTCTACCTTAAACTGATCTGAAGGTCTGAAATCGTAAAGCTTTCAGTCAGACGGCCGAACGAAGTCAAAGTGTCAGAATAAGCTTAGTGTAAATTGTATTCCACATTGTAATTATTCGTTTCTTCTTCAATGTCACTGTGAGTAATGGCTGCATACTATAGAACTGTATGCATCTGTTATATTAAATTATATATTTCACTAAATACAAAAAAAAAATAATGTTAGTATACTGTCGAGGAGTTTAAAGCTCATTTCTATATAAGAGTATTAGTAAGAGACTCTTACTGTGAACACGGCTCGTTCCTGTCCAAGAATCTTTGGCACAGAAGAGACACAACAACACGCACAATTAAAACGTGCCTCTGTGCCACCGGCTGTACGAGCAACACCACCTGTACGTCCACTGATGTTTGATGCCGCAGCTGCATCTCCGGATGTGGAGGGGCTCGGTCAAAATGCACCACCCTCCGTTTTCACACCGATCTTCTGCTTTTGCTTCTCCATCACCGCCTCCAGTTCCGTGGCTTTGTGCACATCCTGAGAACCAAAGAGACATTTCATTTGAATTGTCAACCAGTGTCTGGATGGTAAAGGTCAAATGATTAACACACTGTTTGTGATATTACTTTGACGTCAGACCAAGAACACGAAGGCTCTGACCTTTAACCTGTTAGGTGTTTAAGTCTTATTGAGTATTTAGGATTTGTAAACAGGAAGGTAAATGTAGTCAATATAGGTCAAAGGCAGCGCGCTGAAATGATGTAAGTCTATCAGTCGAGGCTGAACAAACAAGTGGCCCAGGACACATCGACCCAAGCTTAACCACACACACACACACACACACACACACACACACACACACACACACACACACACACAAAGTACAATAACACTAGACAAACCTCGAGAAGCGACCTCTGCACCATTATCTGGCTGTAGACTCTTGCACCATCCTCCGATGCCACTAGGCGGAGCTCCTCCTTGTTCAGAGAGAAAAGCTGCGCTCCAGTTAAAATGCCCAGACCCTGAATCGTCCTGACGGAGGAGAAAGAAGCAACAGAGTCACTGCTGGGGTCGGATCACTTGTCATCGTCAAAACATCACCAGTTTGAATAATAATGTCGTGAAGAAGAATCCAGCTACTGAAACTAGAAGATTAGCTTCAATTTTGAAATTACAAATTTTTAGATTCTCCTTTTATTATGTTCTTCTTTTTGGTTGTTGCACTTAATGCTGCAAATATCCAGCTCACTGTTTTTGCTTTGTTCATTGTCGACATGTGAGGGCGCTATTGTGCAGATTAGCAGCAAGTGTGATGCAACTTACTGGTTATAAATATACATACTACCTCCATAAATCTGACTCCCATTTAGACCAATAAAATCAGATTTGCTGGTTCGTCTCACATCTGGATAATTCTAATTTCAAAAACCTTTAGTGTAACAAAGGCATAAGTTTGATTTGATTTTGATACACAACCGATGTTGGACGTGATATTTCTCATAATTAAGGATCTTGAGGACAGGATTATGTGGCCTTGTGCTGAATCAGCCTCCAGGTGAGTCTCCCCGAGCTGGAGACGTCTCCAGCTCGGGGGGGGGGGGGGGGGACACTCACTGTTGATTGAAGCCCTTAGCGGTGAGCCAGGCCTCCACCTCAGCAGGGGGCGAGTGGTAGTTGAGGGAAGTAGAAGTGTCCAGGGAGCGAGGGACCACCGGTGGACGGACAGACTCTTTTCTCCCAGCCAGCCGCAGCAGAAGCTCATCGTTTATTATCAGGACTGCAAAGACACACAAAACTTCATACTCATACGCATCATACACAATAAGTTGGGTCAAAATGTCACATTTCTCCAAATATAGAAATCATAAACCGGCCTTCTTTATATTTGTATCCTATGTTACCTCTGTCACTTTCCTCTCCGCTCTGTGGGCGCGTCGTTGGGCTTGCAGCAGTAGGACTGGTCCCATCCGGGCTGGACGGAGGAAATGAGAAGTAGTTTGTTGGAGGGGAAAGTGCAATCTGTGGAAGAACAGGGATGGAATAAAAACTGTCAAATGGGTTAAAAGCACACAGTGTGTGAAGTGTTTCGGGCATTAGACTGTGAGAGTAGTGTTGTGTGTGTACTTGTACCCTTGACTCCCTGCGGACCAGTGGATTGTCCCTCCCCGTGTTGTTCAGAGCAGACAGAGGCTCCAGGATGTTGTGGGGAACAAATCCTATCTGGTCGAAGCGATTCCGACATTTCCACCATCGGGCCGCCGACTCAACCACCTGAAGAGAGGAGGTCTCACGAATCAGCTGAGGTTTGTGGCATATTCCAAGAATATATATTATATATAGTATAAAGACCTCCACCAATAAGTTACCCCAAGATTTGATCAAGAAATACTACTGGGATTGTTGTGAAACACAGATTGAAGGATGGCATATAACATGTTGTTGTGGATCCGAAGCAGAGGGTGGATCCAGAATTTTCTTTAACTTTCTTTAACTTTGTGAGACAGTAGAATTTTCAATATTGATTTCTCAGAGAATATTCCATGGATCTTGAGGGGCCTGATATGAGTGTTTGTCCAAATCAAAATCCGGACCTAGTGAATTTAAATGTGGTTTCATTAGGGGACTGTTGGGCCCTTAGTGCCCATCTGCTTGTGTGTGTGTTCACCTCCAGTGTTTCTCCCTGTAGCACAGACAGCTCGCTGCTGTTTCTGGCCACAAAGTCGTAGCTGCAGCAGTAGAACCTC
Organism: Pleuronectes platessa; assembly: GCF_947347685.1. Taxonomy (NCBI): domain Eukaryota; kingdom Metazoa; phylum Chordata; class Actinopteri; order Pleuronectiformes; family Pleuronectidae; genus Pleuronectes; species Pleuronectes platessa. The sequence continues at coordinate 19,300,351 of NC_070641.1, forward strand.
TCTCCCTCTGGTGGGAGCCCGTTGCCTTCTCTGAAATGAAAATGGAGTCAGATATCAGTAATTTGAATCTGTTGAGAGACACACAAATTAGTCATATTATCATTTAATAGTGTTAATTACAGCCATTTGGAATTTGACTGTCATTGTGCATTACATTATTACACACAGTATATTATGTAACTAGGCCCTGCTCTGTCTACAGACTCACACTTCATCCGTGCCTTCACCGGCGCCCTCTGCTGCTTGTCGAGCTGTTTTCTGCAGAGTCTGTGGCTGTCTCCTTTCTCTGAGGGCATCCTGCTTGTGCTGCAACGCGATGGGATCTTCCAGAGGCTGCCCAGCTGAGTCGCGGGCCTGCGACTGCCATCCATCCAGGAAGACAGGCGAATATGAACCAGCAGACACATCAAGGTTCGAACTGGGAAAAAAGGGGGAAAGAGCGTTTGGTAAGCTCAACACAACACAGTCTCGAACCCACATTTAAACACAGAGACATGAACACACAGACCATGAGGAAGTCCAGTTAGACCCTAATGAAGTCCAGAGTTCCTGTTCCCCTCCAGCCAGATGCTCCTGGAGCAGTGACACGGCGCCGCTAGTCATAGCAGGACTGACCACGGATGCTGCTAAGGCTGGGCCTCCGGTGGTTTTCACCATCTGTGAAGGAGAAGGTCACCAGCATTGGTTTCACAGAAAGAAAAAGCACTGAATCAAATACTGGAGAGACTCACTAGTCCGAGAGGCACAAAGATGTGATGCAGCAGGTCGGAGGCATCAGGCTGTGAGATGGACGACTTGAGACGGTCCTAAACACACAAAGACAAGTTTCATTTTCATTTCCAGTGCAGTTACTCAGGGTTTGGTTTCAAGTAACTAGTGTAATCTCACCAGCAGACTGAGGGAGTACTTGATTTTCTGAAAGACGTCCAAGAAGTCTTCCTCTGATGGAGGAGACGCTTTCATGGTCAACAAATCATCTGCACAGGGGAGAGTACAACCAACACAACTTAATTAAATAGGATTATACACCACTACACACCACACACACGTGACTGTTATTGTCACGTGCATATGATATACTGTGGTTTTCGGAAGTAAAATATAACAGAACCCATTTTCACCACTGGGTACGTCCTTCCACCAAGTTTCATAGTAATCTGTTGAGTGTTTTTTGTGAAATCCTGCAAATAAATCAATACACACGCTGATGAAATCTTATTCTTTTAAATATTATGATAGTTGTGTTCTGAATCCTCCAGAATCAACTTGGCTCCAGCTTCATTCATTCCAGATTTATCTGAATTTCCGAAGCCTGCCTGTTTATACTGTGCCAATATTCATCCTTCAGTTTCCTGCTCCTACTTTCCATCTGTAGCCTGCATCCCTCTTAATCTTCCTTTATGAAACCATGAAAACCACAGTTAGTTGGTAGGATCCTCTCACCATCGGGTCCCGGCTTCTTCTTGCTCTTCCTTGACTTCTTCGTCCTTTGGTCGAGAACACTCTGGGCCTCGGCCGTCTGCTGCAGCCGCCCCATGAATCTCTCCACGTCGTCAAAGCAGTGGTTCAGAATCTCCTGATAAAGACACAAACTGTTTATCCTCCATGCAACTCATGGCAGTTTTATTTTTAATAACGCAAACACATCCCAATGATTTAAAAAAGCAACAAGTTGACACTAACATGAAAGTCACACACACCCATGCATTCAGCATGTAAACTAATGCTCTAACCCGGAGGTAAAATAAGTAATCCTATAGTTTATAATCTGTGATTTGTAAAATGTAATGCTTTTTAATGTTTAATGTTTAAAATATTATTGATTAATACACAAACTTCTTAAACTTTGTCGATTAGAGTAACATCACATCTGCATTAACATGAAATAAAATCCAATAAACAAGCTTAACCACAAGCTGAGCAAACAGGATGAAAGTTACAACCTGTATTTGCTGTGTTGCAGTAGCAGATTGTAGATAATTCATTTATTGATGTGCTTGGCTGAAGATGTTGCGTTAACCACTTCAAAAAACATTTCCTTCATATCTTCCCTCTGTGATACATTTTGTTTCCGTAACGTTTTAAAACAAAGCAACATAACACCCTTTTCCTCTCTCTCGGGTGTAGACAGTAGTTTCTGTCAGGGAAGTGCCGAGGTGCTGTATGAGGGCTACTGTCAGAAACCTGATGGGACTACATACTTTAGCTGAGATTCTCTGAAACAGGAGATGATCTCATTTGACTTTAAGATTATGACACTTACAATGAGTCTCTGTCTCTCTCTCTCTCTCTCTCTCTCTCTCTCTCTCTCTCTCTCTCTCTCTCTCTCTCTCTCTCTCTCTCTCTCTCTCTCTCTCTCTCTCTCTCTCTCTCGCTCTCTCGCTCTCTCTCTCTCCCCTCTTTCATATATATAAGAATAACTTATCTACAACTAAATAACTGTTTATGCGAGTACATACCACCTCGCTCTCTGCATTCTGTTGAGTTGCATGATTTGATTCCTCGGTGGCACCATTCTCTGAGCGGAGGGAGAACAAAGAAGTTACTAAAACAAAAATGAACACATTTACAGAAACACCCCGGCTGCCGCAGTGAGCTCCAAGGTAGTATTCAGAGATCCACAGTACATGGTCATGCACATTGATCAGATGAGTGTACCTACCAGACACTGTGTACATGGACATGCTGCCGGGAGGAGGCCGCTCTCCTGGAGGCATCACGATCCTGAGACCTGAGGTCTTTCTCGGGGCCACCCGAGGTGGGGCAGACATCTGGTGTGTGCAGGTGCAAAGAGGAAAATCAAGCATATACAGACATACATCCATGGAGCCAAACACAGCTGACATTTTGGGCAAAGCCTACACCCTGCATGGCATATCGCAGGGCGGACATATAGAGACAAACAACTAAACAGTATGTAGATCATTTACACTCACACACACGTGAAGAAGTCTACAATCACCCTAAACTATGTCTTTGGACTGTGGGAAGGAGGAAACCCACCCAGATACAGAGGGAACATCCCAACTCCACACAGAAGGGTCAGATAAAAAAAAAAAAGATCCTTCTAGTTGTTAGGGATCACTTCTAACCACTCTACCACTCTACTGCCTGACAGAATTAACACATGAAATAATGTGTAGGTAAAATAAAAATTTTACCTACCTAAATTTTACCTACCTAAAATAAAATAAAACCTTTTTAGAGAAATGTTTGCCAACATACCAACTTTTATGTGACATCTTTATTTGGTATTTCTTGTTGCCTAATTGTTGTATCAGCCCGCTGTAATTATCAGGACATTATCTTATTAGCATTTAATGTAAATCTTCAACATTTACATATGAAAATAAAATTATCTGATAGAGTTTTAACACTCAGCTCAGCTTCACCTGAATATCGTATATTGAAGATGAGACGAGCGAGGGCTTGATAGTGACACATTCCACACGCTGATCGTAAGAATGCAGAGTATTCTCACATGCTCCTGCATTTAAGTGACGGATACAAACAGTATGACAGGAAAAACCACTGTGACCAGGTGCGTGGTATGCAGATGACACAACCACCAAAACTTGATAGAGAAACTCTTTAGGCCGAAAATGAAACCCACAGAGTTTATGCACATCTCAGCTCTTTCCCCTCATCTTCCTCCTCCTGTCATTCCTTCTCCTCCAACATGTGGACAGAGCAGAAAATAAAATGCAGACTTTTTCACACGTTCACAAATTATAATCAAAGTCCATCATGCAATTGCAAGTGATTGGATGTTTTAATGTGTGAAGATGAAGTTAAGCTTCTTGAAAAGTCTCCACGTATTACTGACATGAAGCAGCTGTCCTTCACACGACAGGTGCATCCGACTCTCTCTCTCTCTCAGACTCTCTCCCTCCCTCTCTCTCCCTCCATCTCTCCCTCTCTCCCTCTGTCTCTAACAAACACACACAGAGATACCCACACACACACACAGTTTACACAGAGTTGAGTCCTGAAATCTCGATCCATCACTGTACCTTCTGGTGCTGTTTGAGCGTTTAAATCCAAGGGACAGAAACCAATCCTCGTGCTGGGTTGGTTGTGCTCTGATCTGAGCTGTTGACATGCGCACGTCCCACCTTCCAGAGATATGCAGGAACAAGAAAAACAAGTCGGCCTTTCCTTACGCAGTTAATCTGTCTCGCTGCTTTCACTCTCCTCTGACTGTCTCATGCACATATGAGGGCTGCGGCCCTCCCACCTCTCTTTGCATCTCTGTGGGCCTCTCCTTCCTGTCACCTGGGGCAGGCGTTTCTGCCTGGGGCTTATGGAATCTGCAGCACATGCCAGCGCAATAATGTCATCCCGTCACCTCCTCCACACAGTCAGTGACGTCAAGTTTCGAGACATAATAACAAAAGAGGTGATAAATGTGATGAGTAAACAACAATAAAAGGAAATGAATCATTTATTAATTCTTTGGATTCTTCTCGAAGGAGAAATTATATTATTTCTGTGAGCCTAACTAAATAAGCACTTTGTGACTGCTGCTTTGAAACTTGCTATTTAAATAAACTTAAAAATTTATTTTGAATGTTCTTTCTTATAAGAACTTTTCTTTGTGACTATGTAGCCACTAACTGAACATAAATTCATTGTGAAACTAGAATGGCACCAACCTCCACTAAGGCCCAACAGACCCTCTATGAAACCACATTTAGATTAACTAGATCTCTGTTTTTATTTGGATCTGCACCAAATAGCTCAGACTCATAAATATTAGTACCCAAAACATTCGTGATTTTTCTCTGAGAAATTGTCAACCCTAAGATAAGAACATCATATCGAAATGTTAAAGTAAGTGAAAAAAACATTCCTGGATCCAACTCCTGATCCTGATCAACATCAAAATGTTTATAGATTCTTCCCTGACTCATATCGCAGCCGTCCACCATGGTGCATGGGTTCTGTCCAGTAGTTTATGTGGAACTCCTGCGGACAAACAGACAAACATAACGTCCTTGTTGGAGGTAATAATTCATAATAAATATCGAAATCTTTTATAGGTTATAATATACAGTTGTATTTGTATAGCTCTGCATACTATCATAAAACGATAGCATATAACGAGATCAGAGGAAATAGTTTAACTATGAAACATTAGAATCACTGAAATAAAGTGAAGTGAATGAAACATGTATCAACTCAAATAAATACCAGGTTTGACAAACAACAGTGTTTTCATTGAGATTTTAATTTTTTAGTGTATTCTCCTGTCGACAAGATTAATTTAAAGTATGCAGGCTATGACGCGGGGAAAGAGTTAGCTGCTGGTGAACAGTGACATCTACTGGTCATGGCAGGTCAGACCCCCCCCCCCCCCCCCCCCCCCCGCAGCTCCACTCACGCTTGACTCAGTAGTCTAATGGATGATGATACCGGAACGTGAAGGACAGAAATGTTTGAGCTTTCATCTGACGAAATAATGAACTGATGAGGTGCATATTTTCTATCTACAGTAGCCCAGACTGGACAAACTAAACACCTTTTGAGTTTTTATGACAACTGAAGGCTGCCACAGGTTCTCTTGTCATGTTTGGAAGAGGAGGGTGAGGTGAGGGGTGTTCAGCTGCAACATTCAACCTCACCACTAGATGTCACTAGACTCCACACCCTTGAACCTTTCAATGAATCTAATGATCTTTACTCTTGACATGATTCCCATGACTCTGATCTCCAACAGGTTTCATCTCAGGAGCTTCCAGTGGATCTCCTCAGTTACTGCCATCAGCAGTTTATCCATTTGATTTGTAGACGGGCAGTTAGTTGAGCCCACATCCCAAACGCAGCGGGGGCGTACACATACTGTCCCTTTTACCAATTGGTGGAAAAGTGCACGTTTTTTAAAAGCATTTAAATGTTACCCGTCAGTAGAAAATAAATAATATTGATAAATTTTGTATGTTATTTGGGCATAAAATCTTTAGTACCCACTTTGATATCTCTCCAAAATTGAATTTCTGAATATAATCATGAATTTCCCGTCACTTTAACTGCTCTCAAATGTCGACTGTGAAAAAATCTCCTCTGCCACAGGAACAAGGAGACACATGCAGCAAGGAGACAATGCAGCTTAACAGTTAATTGCTTCCTAAATTCCCCCATTTGACCGAGTAGTTAGGGTCATAGCAAATTATTTCCACTAGACGGAGCCGGGACCTTCCAGATAGTCAGTGGACACAGCAGCTTGCTTTTCAAAACAGTATCGTGCACTGTTTTTAACTCTGGTAGGATTTTATGAGATTTCTTAAATAGTCAAATTGAGTTAATAGGAGGTTTTAAAGCTTTATTATGTGCTTTACAGTAATAATATTCACAATCATAACTTTGGAAGAGTTTAGACTTCAGTTTTTCATGATGACTCTTGTAAATGAAATGATTTCCCATGGTTTTTACTTTACTGTATTTGACAGTTACTTTGCAGATTATTGATTTTACACACCACATATATAGATATATAGATATTTCACAAACTAGGCCCGTGACAAGCCAGACAGAACATTAAACTACTGCATGTGACCACTCTGATAGTGGGTCTTGTGTTTACATTTAGCTTTTGTACTTTTAACGAGTCAATTTGGCTCTAATTAAGGCGCAGAGTGAGTAAAAAGCAGGTAGTGTTCATAACAACATATCAAAATCCATGTTCGCCTAGCATACATAGAGAGCTAACCACAGACATTCATCTGCACATATCTACAATAATTTGTTATGAACTGCACAACTTGACATCAGGCTCTTACCTCATGTGTAGACATTCTGCAAAGAGCAGTGTGTAGGCCTGTTTAACTGCAGAACAGAGCAGAAAGCACAGTGTGACCACACAGATACACATCATTTAGTCTGCTGGGGGAACTCCCATCCAGCACTGAGGACTTCTCCCCCCCGCCCCCCCTCTCTCTTTCTCTATCTCTCTCTCTAACTCTCTCTTTCACATTTCTGCAGGTATCTCCAGAGCTGCAGGACTCTACTCAACAACAACATCAAATACTATTATTATTATTATTACTATTACGACTGTTCCTGGTCTTCCTCACCTCTTCTCTGACCTCTTTCCCCCCATTGTCCAGGCAGATTTGTTGTGTTTGCTGTTTGTGGGAACTGTTGTGTTTCTCAGGAATTAAAGTGGCTCAAGATTACATATGGTACAAATTGGCAAATGCAAATAAAACCGAACTCAATGAGTGAGTTGACTGTTTTCCCACAGGCTGCAGCTCAGGGCACATGGGGCCTCACAGGGGCCGGACACACACATCACATCCAGCAGTGTGTATTTATGTTGTCAAGGGGAAGGGCAGCTCAGCCCCCCTACTTCTCCCATTGGCTCCAACTTCTCCTTCACTTCTTCTTGGGCTGTCGACGGCAGGATCTTGTTCCAACAGCCAGAAACGTGGCCACGAGGGGCTAGAAAACAACTGGATCCATTCTCCCTGAGAAAAGTTTTTTATTTTTTTTATTCCAGTCATATTATTGTTAAAACCAAAAAAGGAAGAGTTTAAAAGTAGCGAGGGAAGCCACACCAGCTACTGGAAACTGGAGCCTGCAGCGCGCTGTCAGCATGGTATGTGTTGATCCTCCCTCACACTCCGTTAACGGGACTCCACGAGCACCCGAGTCTCACCATTGTCCGCGTCTCGCTTCTGACCGTCCCCGTTTTTTGGGCTTAAACAGTTTGTTCCATAAACTCCTCTGTGCGTAATGACGCGTCGTGAATGTGCGCTGTGCCATGACTCCGGAGAATCTCCCCCGTTCAGCGGAGTGCATTGTGTTCACAGCAGGAAACATGCAGCTCCATGTGTTCGGTGACGGATATGTTCGGTGACGGATATGTGTTTCAGTACATATTTTCCCTACCTGTTTAAAAGGTGATAAAGTAGGACTTATATCAATATAAACATTCTTATGTAATTTAATTATCATTATATCACAAATTCTATTAAGTTGAGAGACAGATTTTTGCTATAGCGTGAAGGTGGTGGATTTTAAACGTATCTATATATATATCTATATATATGTGTGTTTCATGAGTTTAATAGAGGTGATTAATATGGGCAGGGTAATCTGGTTAAAAATCATATTAAATGTTCAAACCAGCTGATATCGATATTAATCATGATTTCTTTTAAGTTTAAAGAGTGGGCTGTGCTATATGGTCAACAATGATATCAAGATAACAATGTTCATATCAGCTGATATCATCAAACCTCCACACTGCTGTGCTGCCTGAATGTTTCCTAGAATACATTTAAATGATTCACATGGGAGAAAAGTAAAGTAAAGTAAAGCCTAGAAGTATCTTTATCCCATGTGGTTCTGCAGACATCAACCACAGTGAAGTGGGAAAAATCACTGCGACTGACAGATACTCGTTATGTAATACTATGAGTTGTATGTGTGTGTGTTTGTGTGTGCTAGGGGAGCAGCGTCGAGTGTGTATTTGCTTATATCTGTTTGCCTGTGTAGGGTGTTGTCCCTTTTTCTGACCTGAAAACATGGCAAGGCCGGTGTCGAAAAGTGAGAAAATCAACAACTGATTCTAACCCGCAGCTCCTGCTCTGCAGCTTCTTCCCAGCTGTGATTTATTTCACTCAGAATGCCTTGGTGGGATTTTGAGAGATGCTTTTTTCCCAACATTAAGGATTGACCAGACCTTTAGGTTTAGGCTCTCGTTTCGCTCCTGTTTCGCTCACATGTCAGCGCTGACACACGATTCGGCCTGCAGCAGCTCCAACGACGAAAGTGTGGAAAGTTAGCGAATGGCCCGATGAGTGGGATTGTTGACTTTACTCGACTGGGAGTGTTTCAGAAATCTTACTCGGCCCTGAGTTGGCCCGTTGCCAAAGATACATTTATAAAAAGGGTTTTAAAAAATGACTCTCCTTCCTTTTCAAACATGTCTACATGCATGGGGGGAGCTGTATTTTGTCTGTTTGTGGAGAGTTGTGTCAGTAAACTAACACAAATCGTATATGCTGCTGAAGACGTTAACCCTCATATGTAGACATGTAGAAAAATGCCGGAGTTTCCACTTCATTTTAAGTTTAATGGACACTTCATGATTAGATTAGAAAATAATATAAACTGTTATTCGTGAGAGGGTGTTTTTAAAGGTTTTGTTTCACTTGGCTCGCAACTGTTGAATTTCCAGACCGGAGAATCGAGGCCTCACGTCTGAGAAGCTCGAACCAGAGCAATTGTTGTTTATTTGCCTAAAGAAATAACATGTAGCATGACTTGATTATCATGAGGCTGTAGTTTTTATTCGGTGACCAGTTGTCAACAACGTTAAAGTCAATGTCAATTGCCCTTCTCCTGCCCTGTGAACAACCATAACCACTACGGTCTACCCATGCGCCACAGTCCCACCCACAGTGTGAACCAATACAAACTTAACACCTCCCAGTGGATTCTCACTCTCACCCACACGTCACTGAAGACCCTCACCCTCAGGCCTGTGCAGCGGCGACTTCTCCTTCCTCCCCCCCCTCTCTATTTGCACACTCATGCGCTCTTGTGTCACTCTCTCACACGGCTCTGTGTATGTGTGGAATCCCATTTCTGAAATCACCTGCACCATTTGGCCGTGTGTCTTGGCCGACCGGCCGCAGTTCTCCTCTGGGTCATGCGCCTCTTGTAATTTTCCATTCTCATGGCAGGCACATGGAAGTAATCCAGGCCGGGTCATGTTCTACAGCCAGTTTGGCTCAAGCTAAGTCATTTTTGGAACCGGCCCACTCATCGTAGCAAAGTTGATGAGCAAGAGTTTGTTGTGGGCTCATCTGATGTGCATTTTCATAACATGAATGGCAGACAACTCCGATGGTGGACTTTTTCACTTGGGTTCTCGGATTGAGCTGTGGTTAAGGAGCTGGAGTGGGTCGTCCACTAACCAGTAGGTCGGTGGTTTGAACCCCTGGCTCCTTCAGTCTGCATTCCTAAGTGTCTTTCGTGTGGGGAAGATACTGGACCCCACATTTTCCCCTGACAGCTGTGGGTGTGTGTGTTTGTGTGTGTGATTTTAAAAAAAAAAAAAAAATAAAAAAACTCAAATGTGTGTGTGATTGGTTGAATGTGACTGTGAAATGCTTTTAGTTTGAAAAACGATGTATAAATACACTCTCTTTATCCCTTGACTGTTTCAGATTCAGCAGATCCACGTCTGACCCCTGCCCTCATCATACACACATCTGAATGTTGTGTTTGCTTTTCTACCAAGCATCTATCCTCCATGTTTATTTATGAATCCGGACTGCAGCATGAGTTACAGCACATGTGTGTCACAGTTTTGTTTTCACATGGCAGGTCAGAGGTGGCCCCCTTCCTGTTCCCTCTTCGAGACCGTCTGTGGTCCCCTGGTCCACCTCAGAACACGTTTACTGTTATGGTGCCGGATAAATGATAAAGTGGATGTGGTAGTTGCTGGAATGTGAAAGAGGCAAACTCATAGATAATCATTGCTCTCAATTTGGAGAAGCCGGACACACATGAGCTTTGTTTGCAGGGGGTTGGTGCAATATTTTCCCTTGACAATGTTTTTCATTTGCAGCTCTTACCTTGACACAGCATATTTGATTTAATAAATCAGTTTAACATCCGGGAAGTTTTACTGAAGCTGCTTTTTCTCCAACCAGACAGAAAAACCTTCCCTGGACACGGAGGACAGAGCCTGGCTGGGTGAGGGTCAGTCTGAATCTCAGCTCACACCAGGTCCGGATGCAGTCGCGACCAGTGATGGAGACCGGCCCGCGTGGGACTCGAAGCTCCAGTACGTGTTGGCCCAGGTGGGGTTCAGTGTGGGCTTAGGGAATGTGTGGAGGTTTCCGTACCTGTGCCACCAAAATGGAGGAGGTGAGTGTCTCAGTGGTCACTAGTTTCAACTTTGTACCTGTTTGTAGGGGCATTTTAAAAAAGGGGGCAAACATAAGATAACACAAAATGAAGTCTCTGCACGAACAACAGTTATTTTTTCGGGTCGTCCATCCCACTCTTGTGAACGCGATGTCTCCAGAAGGCATTGAGGGAATTTCTTCAAATTTGGTTCAAACATTCACTTGGACTCAAGGGTGAATTGATTAGATTTGGGTGGTCAAAGGTCAAAAGTCTAGGTCACAGTGAATTTTCAAAACAATTTATTGACCTCTTGAACGTGAAATCTTAAGATTGGCTTGAGGGAATTTCTTCACATTTGGCACAAAATAGTCACGTAGACTCAAAGATGAACTGATTAGACTTCAGTGAAGGTAAAGGTCAAAGTGACCTTATGTGAAAACAAATCTTACAACCGCGCTGTTGTATTTCTAGTTTCTTAATTTGTCTTTCTTCATTTCCTCCAGGGTCCTTCATGCTGTTGTATGTTTTTCTTCTTGTGATTGTGGGAGTTCCACTGTTCTTCATGGAACTGGCTGCTGGCCAATGCATCCGACAGGGAAGCATCGGCGTGTGGAAGCACATCTCCCCAAAGCTGGCAGGGATTGGCTACTCCAGCTGCATGGTGAGGATTTTTATAATTACATTCATTTATTTAACTCTTGATTTAGATCTGTAAGAACTATGCTATTCTTCATCTTATAAGGCTTCTACAACCTTCACATAAACTGTATATAAAGATGGACAACATGACTGCTCCCCTAGAAGGGAAGCTAGAGCATCTCTATCGCCACCTGGAGGCTGGCTGCAGTTTAGGTAGCAAATTCCGCCTCCTCCATGTTAGAGGATGAGACCTGGGCCAAAGTAAAATGTCAAAGCACAGGTTGAGTACATTTTTCATGTGAGATAGTCTTGGTGCTGCAGTGCTGTTACGTAAACATTTTCCATCCGAGGCAGACGAGCCGAACAGATTCAACGAGAACTCTCTATGCACATAAAGCACACAAATGCCTAATTTCTCCTATAGTTCAAATCGATGTCACTTACACCTCTCACGGACACACATATTTACTCACACAAATGTACACAAACGCGTCATTACATTAAAGCTACATTTTGTCTTGGGTCATTTTAGATTTGCTTTTCTCCGCTGTTCATATTTTTGACCTTGAAAGATGTTTTTTTTTCCAGAATGTACTATATACAAGTCTGCACACACTGTATCACACTGTATATCTCAAGTACTTGCTGCGTAAATATTGAGAATTCCCAAAGTAAATCATTCACAAACGCTTTTCTTCTCCTCGAAGGTCTGTTTCTATGTGGCTCTGTACTACAATGTCATCATTGCGTGGAGCCTGTTCTACTTGGGGAATTCTTTTCAGTTTCCTCTGCCGTGGGAGCATTGTCCTCTCGATGTAGCCACTAACAGCACAGGTACTCCCGTAACACAGAAATTCAACAAAATGAAGTCACACTCAAAGGTCGTAAAGTTACCATCTTGGTCTTGTCCTCCATCGACAGTGAAAGAATGTGCGGCCAGCTCCCCGACGTCGTATTTCTGGTTCCGGAAAGCGCTCAACATCACAAACTCCATCGACGACTCCGGAGAGTTGAACCCCATCATGACGGGCTGTTTGTTGGCTGCTTGGACCATTGTCTCTCTGGCCATGATCAAGGGCATCAAGTCCTCTGCAAAGGTAACTTAACTTCTCTTCTGGTTGTTTAACCTCTTCCATATCAACAGCCAGTTTAAATGTCTGGTAAATATTGCTAAGATTAGGCTGAAGGCAGAGAGTCAGTTGGCTCGACTTACCACAAACGAACAGTTCCATTTGTTTGGAACTAATCATTTCAAATGTTCTGGCACAAAAATCATCCTCCGCGTCTTTCTCCAAATCGTAGGTGATGTACTTCTCCACAGTCTTTCCCTACATGGTGCTCTTCATCTTCCTCATCAGAGGGTTGATGTTGGACGGTGCGATTGACGGGATCACCTATATGTTTTACCCTAAAGTAAGTCCATCATATTTTCGCTGTCCCCTTCTCATATGGATTTTGTTTCCTAATTTAAAATTCTAATACCTTTTCTCATAAACACTGAATGAGACTTTTGAATCCGTGGTCTCTTTCAGCTGGAGATCTGGGCTAGTGTGCAGGTGTGGCGACAGGCTGCCACACAAGTCTTCTTCGCCCTTGGTCTGGGCTACGGCTCCGTCATCGCCTACTCCTCCTACAATCCAATCAACAACAACTGCCACAGGGACGCGCTGATGGTCTCCTGCATCAACTTCATGACCTCGGTGCTGGCCTCGCTGGTGGTTTTCGTTGTGCTGGGTTTCCGGGCCAAGAACATTGCACTACGCTGCGTGGCTAAGTATGAGCGTGTGTGTGAAAATTAATTATTGAGTTCGCTCAGGCCGTTATGGCAACATATTTTCTAGAACTACATTTTACATGATGCTAGAAACTACACAAATCTGTTAGATTCGGAAATGATGGCTGAAAGCAAATATAGCACAAGCATGCAGTAGATAGTAGAAATACATCAGTGAACCCAAGAGGGGAATGTTCTGTAAGTTCAAATGGTCTTAACAAAGATTCACAATATAGTGTTTTTTTAATGTTGTCTTTCTCTTATCGTTTTTTTCTAATTTCCACCTCTTGTAGAAATCTTGGTCTGCTCAGCTCCATGGCGTCACATGGATCTGAGGAGCACTGGTGGCCCTGGTTCAACATGTCAGACCCGAGCTCTGTGTCCTTACCGGAGTACAGAGAGTGGTACAGTCACTACAGCCCCAGTGTGGGTCCAAACATCACTGACTGCAGTCTGGAGGAGGAGATGAATAAGGTGAGCGGCATTTAACGGATCCTTAGAAAAAAGTTTGGTGTCGGGAAAGATGGAATAACAGGCAGAGGGTTGAAGTGGGAGAGACTCCACATGTCTGAAGAGCAGATGTGTGTAGCCAGTAGCCAGTGGTTGCTATTATTCTAAATCAAAATCTGGCCTGTTTAGGGGACTGATATTTATGAGGGTATGAATTTTGGTGCAGCTGAATTGAATTTAAGGGGACTGTTCTAGTTGAATTCTAATTGCTTTTGTAATGTAGTTTATTGCAGTTTACAGTTTTTCTTCAGTTTGTCTCGTTTGCCCATTTTTCTACTTTCCCTCATGGGAATTGATGGCCCACCCTCTTTCTTACAGGTCCATCCAAAATATTATTTCTGCCCATGCTACTGATTCAGAGAATATAATTAAATCCATTATTTATGTCTTGTATGAATCTCCACTCTACGAAGAGGGACTGTAAAACATTTCTTCACATGGTGCTGACACATGGCCTTAAGAAAATCATGAGGCTCGGCCAGAGGGGAACATTTCAAAAGCACAGTATGTAGGTGGAGTGCTGCGTTTCCCAGGACCCCTGAAGAATCCGGGAGGTGCCGTAAAACATCCAGTCCACAAGAGGAGGAAAACACATGTGACACTGAATCTAGTAGGTCCCCGGGAGAGATGGGAGCAAGCTGTGATATAGGAGTGAAAGGAGAAACTAAAGAAACAAAGGAAGAGGCTCTAAACGTCATGTTACCTCACAGTGTTTATTTTATTACAGAATTCTATGTTGTACTTGTAGGTTGTACTCGTAGGATTCGCCTGGAAACATCTTTTTCGCTGTCTCTCCTGGTGTGTGGAGCCCCTATGTACTTTCTCCACCATCAGTCGACATTAACAAATTCTCCTTTTGGACGTGTTGTCACTCTCCTCTGTGTTCTTTGTGTGCCTGCAGGGGATTGAAGGGACGGGCCTGGCATTCATAGCCTTCACAGAGGTGATGGCCCTCTTCCCAGCCAGCCCCTTCTGGTCCACACTGTTCTTCCTCATGCTGCTCAACCTGGGCCTCAGCACCATGTTTGGGACCATGCAGGGAATCCTCACACCTCTCATGGACAACTTCAGCCTCTTGGGGCGCCACAGGACCGCACTCACTGGTAACTCTTCCCCCAACAAAGAAAAGTGTTCAAACGTTTCTCTGGATTAGAGGGGTTTACAGTATTTGACTTAAATAAATTCTTCTGCAGGAATGTATGATTACATTTAAGACTAATACATTAGGAATGTAAAATAATTCTCCTGTGCCGGACCTTGGGCAGGTACCTCAGGATGTTGGGATGTTGATACGTAAAGTAAAAGGATTTGGAGCTATCTCATTAATCCAGAAAACCGTCAATACAATACACTTCTGTAGAATAGAAAGTAAAATTCTTTATTCAGACAACAAATATTGTCTGTTTGCCATCGTGGAAAAAGTCCCAATGCATCTAATATTTGGAGATTGTCAATACTTTTAGGTTAAACATCAATCAGAAGGGAACAGCCTCACATTGTTCTAACATGTTTCTGACAGTCTTTACAGTTGTTTATTATATCACCTGATATAATACTTTTAGTTTTGTACCTTTCCCATCGTCTAACCCCGTCCACATCCTTTGTTTTTCAGTGTCCAGCTGCGCTCTGGGTTTCTTGATAGGAATGTTGTTCACCCAGCGTTCGGGCAACTACTTTGTGACGATGTTTGACGACTACTCGGCCACCCTGCCGCTAGTCATCGTAGTCATCTTTGAAACCATCAGTGTGGCCTGGGTTTATGGAACCGATCGGTAGGAAACAATATACATGACAGATGCTCATTTTCTGTGTCTTTACTGTTTCCTTGTCTTTATTTGTTAGTGTTATAAAAAAAGATGCCTTTTTCCTCCCCTGCAGGTTCCTGGATGATATTGAGGTCATGCTCAAATGGCGCCCTCCAGTGATCTATAAGTATCTGTGGAAGTATGTGTGTTTACTGGCGATGGTGAGTCTGCTGGCGGCCAGTTTGCTGCGCATGGTCTTCAAGCGTCCCACATACACCGCCTGGAATCAAGACACAGTAAGATCTTTTATGTAAAGACTGCAGTCAAAATAGCATGTTTACAGCATATGTGACTGTTTTATTGTGACACCTTTGTCCACCCAGGAAAAATAGCACATAATAATGGATTGAGGCTTGATTCAAATGTAAATTATAACTGGTATAAGCTCCTATATAATGATTCAAAAATCAAAGTTAATCTCAATTTAGCTTTGATAGTCTAACTAAATAGTTAGTGCACTACTAAAGTAGTTTGCATTGTGTGTACCTCCGTCTCTTCAGGGGTCGGAGATGACTCTGGAGTATCCTGGCTGGGCCCTGGGGATGATCGTCATGCTCATAGTCTTTGCCAGCCTGCCCGTGCCAATCGGCTACATCCATTCCACGTGGAAAAACCGCCAGCTCCGTCACACTCGCTCTGAAGAGGGAGCCGGCCAGGAGGTGCACCGCGAGTTGTACACCAAGTGCAACTCCACCGAGCAGCTGGACTCCAGCTCCCACCGCCGAGCCCCCTCCGAGGAGGACGAGGCTCGTCCCAGGACTGTCTTCCAGCCAATGGGCAGCGAACAATACCGGCTCCTGCCCCAGCAGCTGGAGGAGGAGGAGGAGGATGAGGAGCAAGACACAGGAGTGTGAGCGCAGCTGAGGGAGGAGAGTGGTTTGTTTCTGATGGACACTCATAAACGGACTTTATCAGAGAGAGAGTCTTTGGGTTGTACCCTGTCATCATACTCAAGCAAGCTATGCATTGCTGACAAGCCAAAGTAATTTTATTTATATGAGTGACGGTACATTACACAGTCAAATCAAGGCTTTTTATTTTCTGTATTTGTGAATCGATGACCTCAGCTTCATGTTCTGAACCACCCAAACTGTTCAGAGCATAAAAACACTCGTAAATACATGAGACAGGACAAAAGCCACGCTGTTGGTGACGCAAAGGATTTTATTGTAGTTTTTAGATGAGGACATTTACCAGCTAACAAATTCAACTTTTGTCCTGTTCCTGCCAGCCTGATTTCACGCTGGGTTTTAAACTGACAGAAATGTGCTTCATGCGTGAAATCATTCTATCATGAGAAACTGTGATGTGTGTGTGTGTGTGTGTGTGTGTGTGTGTGTGTGTGTGTGTGTGTGTGTGTGTGTGTGTGTGTGTGTGTGTGTGTGTGTGTGTGTGTGTGTGTGTGTGTGTGTGTGTGTGTGTGTGTGTGTGTGTGTGTGTGTGTGTGTGTGTGTGTGAGCATTTGTCTTGCTAATTACATTGTTTATAAAATGAGAGATTTTAAATGTGTTTTATTTTACTTTGTATTGATATCGTTTTACCTCATAAGAGAACAGCAATGTTTTGGTCTTGGTCCAGTGTCAGTTGTAGCCGAATAAACCTCTAGATGGCAGCAAACTGACTCGTGACTTTCTGTGATTCACTCAGCTTCACTCACAACCTCAAAGTCTTAACAAACCTTTAAAGTTCAACTTGTTTTAGAGTAATAAATAAATAATAAACCAATCAAATGTTGGTGACGGGTTTTATTCACAAAGCTCGAGGCCATTTGTGATTTAGAGTTTTCAGTGAATTTGTGCAAAGGATGGGATAATGCAAATAAATATCACACCTTTATCATTCAAATGCATTACTACATAATCATAGTTCCTATATGCTACAGATGTGTGCCGCAAGCAAACATTTTCAGTGAAGCTCTGGAACTTCCCTCAGACACCAGTTCGGTTTTTCTATGTATCTGTAAGAATTTGTGATTTTTTTTTTTAAGGCAAGTTCCTTAAATTAGCTTTTATTTGCTATGATAAGTATCTTTGAGCCTTGTTAAAGTGCTCTACAAATAAAATGTTTTATATCATTAGCGTTATTTCATATTTTTATTATTACGGATATTTAAAGTTAACTTATTCCAAAGGGGAGCCCAAAACACCATACAGCATAAACGGATACAAATATGGGCCTCTTTTTGGCAAACGTGGTGCTCTAGGGAAGCTGCAATCTGGATATGAACCTAAAGTGGCCCATGTGGTAAATGGTGAATATGGCCTGAATAGTACAATAAAACTAATTCGGCCACCTTTGGTTGGCATGAGGCCCTGCTATGGCTGACTTGTGGCCAAGATCTGTAAAAAAAACGGAAGCGGACGATCCCATGTGCCATCATTCCATCCATATGGTATTTGGGCCAGATGTGGAATGTGGGCCAAATCTGTGCCAAAGCAATTTTGCTATATAAGCACACAGTAGTGCAAAGAACAAGTGGGCTTTTGCATCTGTATATTAAACAAGAGACCACTCCCAATCAAGAGAGAGAGAGAGAGAGAGAGAGAGAGAGAGACTGCGCGCACTCGGGCGGGACAGGAGTGCGCGGGACATCGGCACACCGGGGCCGGGTCAGGGAGCTGTAAGGATGGAGATCCGACCGGACAGGTTTAAGGCGGCGGCGGGGAAAACTCTGGGGAAAATTCACAGGTAGCTACACACCCTGCTTCAAATGCTTCACCTCTCACTTTTAACCCCGTTTTTACGCGTGTGTTGGGGATGGATGGATGTGGGTGTTCTTTGAGGGACGCTGCGGTTCGTCACGCTGCGGGTTCCCATCCTCTCCCTCTCTCTGTCTCTCTCGCTCATCCAACAAGGAAGTGTAAAGTAGAGGAAAAGTTTGTTCCTTATTGATCTGAGCGGAGGAAAGAGGCGACTGTTGGGTCTGAGCAGCAGATCGTGTTCGAGGCTCAGCTCCAGCTGTGCGCATCACTGACAGAGGTTATCTCAAAATGCTGCAAGAGATGGACGGATTATTTGGCTCTGATTTCATGTTTGGTTTTCTATTTGTTTGTATTTCATTTTGTGACAGTGCAGTGAACTTGTGTATGTTGGAGTGGACGCTCTTTTCACTGTGGTTTCATGCTTTGGACACTTTTCTTCCAAAAACTAAGATTGATGCAGTTTGATTCTGAACTCGCTTCATCCTGTTTGTTTGTTTGTTTGTTTGTTTGTTAGTTAGTTAGTTTGTTTGTTTGTTTATTTGTTATTGTCAGATTTTTCCCAGCTCAGAGTGGATTGAACATGTTGGTGTGTCAGGGGGAAAGTGCGGTTACATAATATTTCTATGCGTTATTGGCACGACCTGGCTGGATGAGAGCACTGAGCAGATGGTGCCCAGGTCTTCAACTACCTATCTATCTATCTATCTATCTATCTATCTATCTATCTATCTATCTATCTATCTATCTATCTATCTATCTATCTATCTTTCTATCTATCTATCTATCTTTCTATCTAAAATGTTAAAGGCATTGATATTAGTCTGTGTACAGTGAGCTTTAGCGTTTATAACAGTTTAAGAAAACTCAAAGAGTAACATTTGACCTCTGATGAATGAATTCTCAAAATCTCAAGACATCATTTAAAAATAAATAAATACAG
The DNA here is from genome assembly GCF_947347685.1 of Pleuronectes platessa. NCBI lineage: Eukaryota > Metazoa > Chordata > Actinopteri > Pleuronectiformes > Pleuronectidae > Pleuronectes > Pleuronectes platessa. The sequence goes on from NC_070641.1 coordinate 19,319,587, forward strand.
GATACAGGTACAAGGTTAAAACAACGTTAAAATTAATGAATAATAATTAGTTAGGATTAAAGTAATGCATAGTTGAATCGGATTAGTAAATCATCACAAATATCATCAGAGACTTATTTCTATGATCGAATAATACGATATCAATCATTCAAACTTTAAATTCCCACTATTAGAATTGAACTATACAATGATTTACAACAACACTCCAGTCCGAGTGTATTTATCAGTCGCTACACAATAAAAAAGGCAGACTGAAAACTTTTCATTCATTGACTTTTCCCAACTCAAACATCTGAACATTTTACATCATCTTCTGATGGAAATTTTATTCACAGGCCTATAGCGATAAAGGGAAATCAGTGCATTTTAAAAGATAGGAACAACATATAAAACTACCTTTAACAGCGAATGTGATAAAGTGCCGAATAAATTGTATAAAAATTGCAACACAGATTGGTGTGCAGACAATATTTCATTAGAAAAGAGATTAAAGACACTGGTGGAACCTCATGCAATAACCACTGCTCTAAGCTTTCATGCTCTCAGGATTTGAGGTAGCAACCAAACGTATAAATCCCGTCCTGAAATAGCCTGTTTTTCAGTCCAGCTGTCGAGCCACGCAAATCCCTGAACTCTCCCCTCCCACTCGCTCCATCCCAGCCCCATGTCACTTCCTGTAGCCGCTCCCTCCTCCATCCTCCATCCATCCATCCATCCATCCATACATCCATTGAGAAACCAGCACAGACAACTTCCCGCCTATCAGGGTCTCCCAGATTAACAGACATGCAAATCTCAGGCTTTTACTCCCTCACTGGTCATGAGCCATGCGTGTTCACGGATGCTATGAGAGATGTGATGCAGCGGATTGGAGGTCTGATTGGTTGCAGTGGGCATTTCCTCAGCTTAGCTACAGTGAACCCATGGTTTTATGTGGCCTCAGTGCAAAGTGCAAGCAACAATCTATGTTTCATGTTGTACGTGTGTGCGCAGAAATGTGATCATTTTCTAGAGCGGCGAGCTTCCCTGCGCAGTGTGAATATGTGAGTGTGTCTGTGTGCAATCTCACCATCTCAGACAAAACCACGATCCCTCCTGATGAAAGCAGCCAGGCGTCCATCTATTATTTAAACATTTTCTCCATCAGAATGCATCTCCTGTTTCTATATTAAACTCCACTAGCTAAGCATAAACTCCAGTACTGTAGGTCAAGTACACTCCGCCTCGCTCCTCAGCCTATTTCACTCTGTTAACATCACTTTAAAGAAATGCCCAAATATCCTTTGTTTATCCTCCTGTGCCAGGGAGCTTCTTCACGAAATATAAAGTCACATATTTATCCTACAACTTTTGGTAGGAATTGTAAAAGTGTCTGTTTGACATCTTGCCTTTCAAAGAAATGACAAGATTGCAACATGTATTCATTAAAAAGACTTTAAAATGAATTAGACACTTATCTGAATCTACTGGAGGGCATAGCCAGACAAGGGGAACTTATTTGTTCTTCCACAAAAGGAAATACAATAAAAATGCCAATTTGTATTCAGCTTTTTAATTTTTTAGGCACATTACGCACAGGACCAAGATATTCAGATAATTGTGAGTTTAACAGATACCTGCCTTTTTTCAACCACTTTGAAAATTTGCTATTTCGGTAGTTTTTAATCACAGCCTTCTTATCAATCTAAAAATGTTCCCTTTTATATTTTATATTTTATAGTTTCCCTGTAGCTGGTCTGAAAGAAACCCATTCTCAGGGCAGTGAGAAACATCTTCTCAATTAAAAACATATGGATACCTCACATCATTGTGAGGATTATCGTTTTGTTTGTTGTGTTGTAGACAAGTTTACACAAAAACTACTGAACAGATTTCCACAAAACTTGGTGAGCATGCAGGATGGGTTAGGAAATAACCTATTGAATGTTGGTGTGGATCTGGATCGGGGGGGATCGCTGGATTATTTTCCGTTTTTTCTAACATTGCAAATGAGCGACAATTTTCAAAATGTTCTCCCATTTCTCCTGGATCTTAAGGGAAGTGATATCTCTGAGTTTCTGAAATGTGATGCAGCCTGATTGACTTTAAAGGCTCTGCCGGGCCTTGGCTGTGAGTTTTCTGTCAGTGTGTCACTCTGTCTTTGTGTGTTGGTGAACCAACATGTAGTCATGTGTATGGAGAGTTCTCCATAGTGAACCTGTGAGCAGTTTGGAGAGTCAGCTGCAACCGCTCAGCGTGCGTGGTTATTGGCAGCAATGCTTCTCATATCCATGACGTTAGCACAGATCCAGTATAAAGTGTTCATGCAGCCTCTGTGTGTTGCTGCAGCTCGTTTTTTAAAAACACTGTGGAACACACTAGAACTGGAAATCATCTTCATGTGTAACACGATGAACGTTTGATGGAACAGCTCAGTTCATCATCTACTGTCTGATAAAGGTAGAGAGAAGTGTGTGTTGGTGTGCGAGTGCATCTGCAGGGATTGAGTTTTTCACTTTTATTTCGATAATACGACTTTGAAGGTCATGTGTGTGCTTGCGTGTATGTGTGTGTATGTGTGTGTGTGTGTCCACAGGAGAGAGGGGGGGGGACTGTGGTGTGACAGGATGGGGAGGAGGGTGTCTCCCTGGGTGACACAGTCCCACCGAGACCCAATCTGTTCACTTCAGGGACAGTGAGAGGCTCGTGGAGGAAGGGGGAGACACCACTATCAAAATTACAAAGTATCTGCAGAAATTAAAAAATTAAAAAAATATTAAAAAATATTTAAAATTAAATATAAAATCCTACAGCTACCACTCATAATAATCTGACCCCTAACTAGAGGTCAGACAGGGGTGAAATCATGTTCATACAGGAGGAGTGAGGTGGGCTGGGGGGAGTACAGGTTTACATGCGGCCCAATGGAGGATCAATGAGCAAACAGATGTGATGACCAGGGCGTCTGGCGTTATATAATAATTTTACCGTCAACCTCCATCGCTGTCTCTCTCTCTCTCTCTCTTTGGCCTCCATCATCCTCTTATGGGAGGATTACGCTGAACGCTCTGTGAATTGGTGAATCTGACATCCACAGAAAAACAGAGGCACCAAGCAGCACGTGTTCCTCCCTGTCACAGTTTATACATCCATGTAAATTCACAAACAGGGCAAAATTATAAAGATTTTCTGACAATATCATAGCAAGTGTGGAGAGTTGTGTGGGCTCCAGGAAGGTCTTTCATTCAGTTCACCTCCTTCTTAGTTGTGTGTCACATTAAATATCAGTGTCCCACCTTACTTAACCCTTTATCCTTTACTACATATTTATATTTAATTTACAATAAACATGTATTTACTTTTACTTCTCATACTTTTATCTTCATCTATATTCTAGATTTATTTCTTTATAGTTTTCTTCACTGTATTCAGTTATAATGTATATGGTTCTGTAGTGTAGACTTGGAACTGGCATAATATTTTTTATTGGGATTAATAAAGTCTTATCTTATCTTATCTTAATAAATATTTGTTCATAAGGTGGAAGTATTGTGTTTTCAGATTCATATTCAGTGCCCAATCTCGCAATGTTAGAGAAAGTGAAAAAAACCTCCTGGATTCGCACCCTGACCCGGATCCACACCAAAGTTTGATGGGGTCTTCCCTGAACCCGTACCACTTCTTTCCATGAAGTTCCATGGTAATCTGTGGAGGAGTTTTTGCGTAATCTTGTTCATATTGATGTAATTTTACATTATTTTCAGATTTTCAAGGTAAATCTACTCAAAATATTCCAAAAATAAATACGTTAACGTAATCAAAGAGTTGAAGAACTTGAATCCTGAATCACGTTGTCAGGTTTTACTTTAGACATTTCGGACGTTGCAGCAGCTTCCTGTGCTCTGGTGAACAGCTCGCACACAGGGCTCAGTGTGACGTGGGCGGTTACTCACACTGAGCCTGTTACTGTTGTAATTATGATATTTCAGCGGGCCCGGGGTCACGGGGCTCCCGCCGGCTCGTGCTCTCTGCCTCATTAATCGTTGCCAGCTGAGAGCAGTCAGGTCCTCGCTGCATGCTAACAAGAGAGGCAACGTCACCTGAGTGGTCGTGAGTGTCCAGCACGAAGGCCAAAGTCCCGGGACGACTCTTCTTTTCTTTGTGTCTCTCATTGATCTTGCTCAGCGACTGGGCCTTTCTCAAATTTTGAGATTTTAAAGTTTATTTTACTTGTTTTTAAAGTGAAAGTACCAATTAAATCCTCCTCTAGTACCATACAACACTAGAGGAGGGAGACCCTGAGCTAGTGAGCTATTTTAGGGCACCTTCACACACACACACACACATGCACACGGGCCAGATTGCCCTTTAGTGCGAAGCATCCGTGTAATTAACAGTAATTTCTGCTGTGGGCTAGCCTCGTTAGCTGGTAGCATATGTGTAGGTGTCAGGCTGCAATCTGTCCGGAGGTTTAATGAGGATCCTCCTGCAACCAGCACTAACTGTGACGAGGGGGACGAGCTCAACTCAGGGGCCGAGGCAGAGCGATGGTTCGGTGCAGAGACGACAGAGATTCAATAGAAAAAACTATTTGTGTCAGATCGATCTTATTGGTGGGAATTACAGGATAATTGACACAAAGGCATTTCTCAGTTTCCATGTCCAGAAGCCGATGCATGTTCTGTAGCTGAAACAAGGCCGAACAATCCCACACATGATTGTGTCGTTCTTATAGTAGAAATATAAATGAACTATCTTATCTATTTTAAATCTGAAACTACATTTATCTGCTCATGAGAGATAAAGTTAGCAACATAAATATATGTTAACTAGAAAGTTTAACCTCAATAATCAAAAATATGCAGCGGTTACATCCACACCAGATTGAACACACTCTGTGCTTTATTCCCTGAAAATGTATGAAAGTGTTGAAAAATGCCTAATGTTAATAAATAATAAAGAGAGCAGGAAGAAAAGTTCCTGTATTTCCCCATCAACCCTCAGGCTCCTTAAAAAAATAAATCCTATCAGCATCTTTGGGGACAAAATGTCCTCTCCCTAAAACTGCTTTAAAATAATATAGATATTAATATTGCGTTGTATGTTTTTCCTTAAATGACCCAACAAACATTATTTGATCATAATTTACCACATATTCATTAATTTTCAGTATTTAAATCTTAAAATCCCAGTTTTCAAAACATTAATTTACATAAGAAATTTATAATTTTCCATATTCTACATAATAATGGGATTATGTTTGCTGGTTAACACAGCCTGGCATATGTCAGTGATTAGCAGCATCATTTACCTTTATTTATTATGAGAATATGTCAAGTAGAACGTTTAACAAAAGCTGTGGAAGAAATCATTCTAAGATATCCCCCCAAAATATGTATCTCTGCATTATTTCCTGAAGAAGACAGTGACATCTTTTCCTGTGTCTGCCCCTTAATCTGCATCCGTACCCAAAATTGAATGTGGGAAATCGGTTTATTTGTTAGTGCGTAATCCTTCTCACAAATCAACCAACAAACAAACAGACAAACAACCTCCTTGGCAAAGGTATAAAGTGAAATGAATCATTTAGAATATAAAAATATAAAATTCAACCGAGAGACACAAAACTATGATTTTAGAAAACCATTTTGTTTTGATTTGGTAACTGACAATTGTGTGTAAATGAAAGTTAATCTGATTCACACAAAATGAACCAAAGAGCAGCATGAACTCAACAGTGTGTGTCGTGATAAGAGAGAGAAGCCCGCTGCACCAAGCTCCGGCGCTGGCCTGTCCTTCCATATTCATTTCCGGAAGTAAATCATTTTTGTAATCCTAATCTGAATGTTGTAACAGATTAAGAGAGGGAGGGAAAGAGGGAGAGAGAGAGAGAGACAAAGAGGGAGATAGGGAGAGAGGATGCATGCAGCAGCCTCTCTAATCTCTTACAAATTCAAAAAACGTTGCTTTACAAAGTATTACTGCTCTGTTGTCCTTTACTTCTTACTTAACAAAAAAAAAAATGAATCTCATGATGGACCCAGGTTTATTTCAGAGATAATTTTACTGGCATATCTTGGTCCTGTTGTTCCATATCCACCGATTGCATGAACCTGTAAAGAGATTATACAGACTGGGCTGTGTGGAAACGGGGGAGGGAGAGGAATCCACGAGCATAACGAAGAAATATAACGAACGCACACATGCAGAGAGGCAGACGGACAACAGCTAGATGGGAAGTGACAGATCACGGTATAAAAGCTGGATTCAATTATTTATCTCATCCAAAAACACATCAATAATTAACCAGTGTCAGAGCCTGACTTGTCTTGTGTGTGAATAAGTTATTTTTGCAGTTCCTGTTGAGAGCCTGAGAGAAATGAACTGTCTGGAACGTTTCCTCGGAAAAACAGAGGAGCGTTCAACGCTTAAATTAAAAAACACCTTTTGTGTTTTTAAATGCAACGATCCTAATCACATGGTGTAAATCCTCGTGGTGATTGTGCCTTTTTCCTGTGCACGATTCTCCAGCTCACTGACTAACAGGATCAGGCCAATGGAAAGTGGATGGCTGACACACAAGGGCACTTCACTGTGAATTTAGAATTACGCAAAAACACACTTATGTTAAATATACACATTGTGTATATATATGTGTGTGTGTGTGTGTGTGTAGCTACATTAAAATCCGTTTTAGTACGTCTTGTTTAATTGTAGAAATGAATATCTGCTGCAGTGTGTGTGTGTGTGTGTGTGTGTGTGTGTTTGTGTTTGTATGTATACACAGATGGTCGCTCTCCTGACTTCTCTGTTGGACTCCTGTGGAAAAAAGGGACAAAAATGGTCTTGTACAAAATGAGCGGTAGCATGAACAAACAACCAATAACAATACCCCCCCCCCCCCCCCCCCCCATCCACAGACACAGAGCAAAACAATGCTAACAGGAACTGAGGAACCGCTGTCGTAAATCTCATACATTTGAAATGAGGAAAACTCCAAAGGCCGATAAAAGGAGATAAAATGATAAAGATAAAACAATAAAATACAAAAAAAGATGTGAAAAGGATCAAGATATAATACCACAAAATGTGCTAAAGGGAAATCAATCCTGAGAAAGTAAATAAGTGAGTAAATAAATCAATAAATTAGAATAAAAGTCTGTAAAGATGAATGAATAAATAGAGCGATAAACAAATAAAGGTCTTGAGTTTGCTCAGACTTTATTAAGATGTCTGGTTTTTTCAATTCTGAATTCCCAGTATTAACATCCGAGCCTGTCCGCTCAGTGGTATCTTGTGGCTCGGTGTCGGCCTCCTGTTTGTGTGTGAGAGAGAGAGTGGACATCTTGAGCAGCACCAGCAGGTCCCAGGCGTCGTGAAGCAGAGGACGCTGGGAGCATCTCTGCTCCTCATCCTGTGACAGCTGCTTCCACACACTGAGTCAGACACGACCCCGACCGGGTGCATGTTGTAGGTGAATGTGTATCTGAAGAGAGCGCTCACGGAAAGTGGACAAATGTCACAAAATTTGTAAAATACATGCATGAAGGAAAATACATGTACTCTCAGGGTTTCTGCAGCTTTTGACAAGTTTAATTTAACACTTCTTAGGATCACAATGAATGTATTTATACTTGAAGTAGATGAGTTGGGAATAAGTTATCTCACAAGCTACAGACAGACAGTAGATATTCGGTCTTTCTCACAACCAAGCTGAGTGCACATGTGATAACTTCTGACCAGGGTGTTTGTAGACTCAGTTTTAAGAGCTTGCAAAAGCCCTGATTCTTTTCAGTGTCTCAAAGTAAAGTGATAACTCTCAGAACCTGTTTTAGTTACATGGTGTTGCTGGGATGAATAAAGAGGAGACTACTCAGAGATGGTTCAGTTACACCAGGACACAGTGTTTGCAACTTTTTAAGCTTTTACAACCCAAAGTCCCCTGAACTGGAAATGTTCCTCACACTCCCAGGAAATCGCCATTCGAGCCACAGTTTCCATGTTATGCAAGTTTTTGTCCCTGATGGAGGTGTACATCAGTGTGTGACCTCACTCTCACCTCTCCCTCTTCCCCTCTCTCCTGTTTTTTAAAATGGAAATCTACCTTTGCCCATTTTAATACTGTACATCAGCATATAAGTAGCAGCATTTTTCCAGAAGGTGTCCCTGCAGCGTTAGAACAGATCGACAGAAAAGATGCAGGCTTACATCTGCGTTTGACTCACCTCTGTGTCTGTCACTGAACTGTTGTTAAAACCTGCAGAGCTTTATTTTAAATGTCAAATTCAACTGTTTTTTATGTGTACCACGTCTCTTGATGCATGGATATCATTGTTAAACCCTTATTTTCTGAACTCTCTGTGTCCTCCTGCAGGCTGATAGAGAAGCGGCAGGCCAATGGAGAAACCATCGAGTTATCAGCGGAGGGCCGTCCTGAGCTGGTGGAGGAGAAGGAGCTGCCGGTGGTGGACTGCACCTGCTTCGGTTTGCCCAGGCGCTACATCATCGCCATCCTGTCTGGCATGGGGTTCTGCATCTCCTTCGGCATCCGGTGCAACCTGGGTGTGGCCATCGTGAGCATGGTCAACGACCACACTGTCTACAAAGGCAACAAGGAAGTTCTTGTGGTAAGTTTAACATGAGAAATTCAAGCCGTTGTCTTTTTTGGCAAATGTGTTTGTATTGTCTTTGGTTTATTTTTGTTCAGGACACAATTCATGCCAGTAAAAGTTATTTAAAAGAACTTCATTTTATTTATACCAATAGCTTTACAAAATATATGTAGATGCTAAGAGGTGAAAACTGACTCAAAGGTCGGTCTCCAATGAAATTTATTCGCTGTCCTCATCACTGTTAGTTTCTAGTTGTTAAACTCATAAATATGTTTCTTTCTCCAGGCTGCACAGTTCAGCTGGGACCCTGAGACAGTGGGGATGATCCATGGCTCCTTCTTCTGGGGCTACATTGTCACACAGATCCCAGGAGGCTTTATATGTCAAAAATTTGCAGCCAACAGGTGAATATTTTTAAATTTAGGAAATCTTGTCATATATGGGCCCAACATTCAACACAATACCATACAAGATAGTTCTTTAATCCCTCAAGGGGGAATCTAAATACAATTTATACACACTCAATGCCACTCAGTATAGAGCAAATATCTGCCAAGGTCCATCTGTCCAATTAAAAAAAACAATTCACCAGAACCAAATTTTTATTTAGATCACACTCATGTCCCTTAAGTATTGCAATAATTCATCCAGTAGTTTTTGTGTAATCCTGCAAACTAACAAACGAAACAACACAACCTCCTTGGCTGCAGCTGTTACCATTGAATATTTGATCTGAGGCAGCTTGTGTGTGTTTTGTGTCTTTAAGAGTGTTCGGCTTTGCCATAGTGGCCACCTCCGCCCTCAACATGCTGATTCCATCTGCCGCTCGCTGCCATTACAGCTGTGTCATACTGGTCAGGATATGCCAGGGCCTTGTTGAGGTACAGTGGGTTTCTGTGTGCGTATGTGTTCTGAAGGTGTGTGTGTGTGTGTGTGTGTGTGCTCTACCAGAACGTCCCTGACTGTGTTTCGTCCATCAGGGTGTATCATACCCAGCCTGCCACGGGATCTGGGCCAAGTGGGCGCCGCCACTGGAGAGAAGTCGATTGGCCACAACAGCCTTTTGTGGTTAAGTTTCAACACCCTTTTCGACACATTTACCCAGAATTCAATATCTGTGATCATTGGGGTCTGTGGGTTGGAATATTAGGTTGTATAAATAAAGAATATATATACATTTTAAGAGCTTAAGGTCACAAAACAGATTCAGACGTAAAACTAGAATGGGACGTTCCACCACCAAGGCCCAATCGGTCGAGATCCGTGACTTACTCCCTCGAAAAATAAAACAGCGGTCAACTTCCGCAATGTTAAAGAAAGTGAAAAATACTTCCTGGACCTTCCCCTGTTTCCAATCTGCAACATCCTGACCAGTACCACATCCTTCAACTAAGGTTCTTCGCCCGAGGTTAACCACAATAATTACCTGCTAAGTTTAAAGATCAGAAGACAAGTGGGTTTCAATGGATTTATATTTACCTTTTTTAAGGCAGATGTTACTTCACGGCTACAAATGGAAACTAAATGATCTGTTGTTTTCTCTGTTTGTCTCAGGATCCTATGCAGGGGCTGTGGTGGCCATGCCTTTAGCTGGGATACTGGTGCAATACACTGGGTGGCCTTCGGTATTCTACGTCTATGGTTTGTATCCTTATACTCAAGCACGTGTTGGTTTACTGCAGTAACATGATTGTTCAGCCAGTAAAATACTAAGATATGACCATTATCAGTATGTTTCTGTTTCATTAGAAGGCTCAATGACTTAATAAATCTGTCAGTTGCATTTACAGAACTGTTTTTTTATTGCTATTTATTGCTATAGGTTGAGTTGCTTTGTTTTTCATCATCTCTCACTCTCTGTGTTCCCTCGTGTGTCTGTTGGTTCCTCTTCCAGGCTGTTTTGGGATATTCTGGTATTTGTTCTGGATCCTGGTGTCGTACGAGAGTCCTGCAGCTCATCCCACCATCACAACAGAGGAGAGGAAGTACATAGAAGATGCAATCGGAGAGTCTGCATCATTTCTCAACCCTCTGCATGTATGGTTCATGTACAGCCTCGCAGTCAAACACCAAAAAGCTCTTAGAGTGCAGATCTACACTAACACACACACACATACACACACACACACACACACACACCTGACCCTTTCATTCACGAGTCAGTGAATCCAAGTGATACCTTTCTTCCTTTCGGTGGCAGAAATTTAAAACCCCGTGGAAACACTTCTTCACCTCCATGCCAGTCTACGCCATCATTGTGGCTAACTTCTGCAGGAGCTGGACCTTCTACCTGCTGCTCATCAGCCAGCCGGCCTACTTTGAAGAGGTCTTCGGCTTCGAGATCAGCAAGGTGAGACCCTATCGTCCACATCTAAAGACTTTCACAGCTGTAGAAACTGTAACTGTGCCCAAAGCACCTGCACCGCCTGACGTGTCAAAGGTCCGGGTCATAGACTGTGTGTAACAGCTCACATCTGTGATATTTTGGCTTCATGTCTGGATTCTGAGAGGAAGTGGAGAAGTGTCGTCCATCTTTATAGACTGAAGAAACCAGGAGCAACCTAAAACTTGTATTGATGATTATGAAATGGCTTTATTACGATATAGAAATATAGGGTGTGTACAGCGTGCATGCAGGGTATTGGCCAATGTACTACTGGTACTAACAACTTGGCTCAATTAGGTGCTAGGGCCTTGCTCATGGACGCTTAAGCTTAAGAAAAACATCTTTGTATTTATTTTTACGCTGATTGATTATAACTGTTTCCTTCCTGATACTTTCCTCTCATAATAACAATTCTTCCCTTCTCTTTTTCAGGTGGGCATGGTGTCCGCTTTGCCCCATCTGGTGATGACAATCATCGTGCCAATTGGAGGCCAGTTGGCCGACTACCTGAGAACCCACAACCTGATGTCCACCACCAACGTCCGGAAGATGATGAACTGCGGAGGTGAGAGTTGGAGGACGATTAGGAGACGATGTACGACGAGAGCAGACAACAGAAGAACATCTCAGATTTGTCATCAACTAAACATCTGAATATTTTTTGGATGCTATTCATTTAGAATTTTTTTTTTACTTTTGCAACTATATTATATGATTTGTTAAAGAATCAGTTCAAAGAAAAACTAGATATTTGGATGCAATATATTCACATTCTGTTTATAATTCATAATGAATGAAAGTAAAACAGAACTTATAGAAAGACGTGTTGCATTGCTGCTATTTTCCACTTTCATACAACTGTCGTTTCATATCTCAAGTGCAGCAGCTGCTACAACTGGATTCATATGAATATTTTTTGCACAACGTAAAGGTTCAGTATAATTACAATGTATTTACACGGATGGGCTAAATGGTCTGTATTTATATAATGATCTTTCTAGTTTAACTGACCACTCAATTTGCTTTACAGTACAAGTCGCATTAACACAACAATCATTGACAGACTATAAAGCTGTAAATGGATTTTGTTACATTTCAAAATGTGTGTGTGTGTGTGTGTGTGGCTGTGTTTCAGGTTTTGGGATGGAGGCGACCCTCCTGCTGGTGGTGGGATTCTCTCACACTAAAGGTGTTGCCATTTCTTTCCTGGTCCTCGCGGTGGGCTTCAGTGGATTTGCAATCTCAGGTTAGAGAGTTTAATCAGATCTCATCAGCCGTGTCACCTTTCATGTCTGAGTTAGTTCAGTCAAATCAACAGTTTTTGGTTGTTGCTCCTGTTTTAGAGTATCAGTTTGGCATTCGGCAAAACCTTGAGAAATAAAGGACGTGCTTGTTTTGGTGTTTTTTTCCTCTCAGGGTTTAATGTCAATCACCTGGACATCGCCCCTCGATACGCCAGCATACTGATGGGCATCTCAAACGGGGTGGGAACATTATCAGGAATGGTTTGTCCTCTCATAGTCGGAGCCATGACCAAACACAAGGTACAAACATTCACTGAGATGAACCTAACCATTTGAAGTTGTATTCATGTTATTTTAATGAGATTGAGAGAAGATTAGATCAATCCTGTTCTTTGACTTTCTTTCAGACACGTGACGAGTGGAAGTATGTCTTCCTTATAGCTGCCCTCGTTCATTATGGAGGAGTGATTTTCTATGGTATGTCTCCACTTATAAATACAGTGTCATGTGAGGCAAATGTAGAAGACCCCAGAATAAACAATGATTTATTTTTTTAATAGGAATCTTTGCGTCCGGAGAGAAGCAGCCATGGGCGGACATAGAAGACACCAGCGAAGAGAAGTGTGGCATCATCGACGAGGATGAACTGGCCAATGAGACAGAGGAGCTCTACCGTGGAGGCGGGCAGTACGGGGCCATGAGCAAGCCCGTGGTGGGTTCTAACGGGGGCGGGGGCGGAGGAGGAGGAGGAGGAGGTGGAGGAGCCGGTGCCGGAGCAGGAGCCGGGTGGGTGTCGGACTGGGATAAGTCTGAGGAGTATGTTCAACCACCTGGATACAACTCTTACATGCACGGCGGAGAGGAGGAGAGGGAGCAGACACCGAAGAGCATCTTGAGGCAACAAATAATCAATAAATAAATCAATCAAATCAAGATAAAGGAAAGAGGAAGATTCTAAGAGTCACTGCAACACTGAATGGACCTAATGTGTGCTTGTGTACAGTATTTACTGCTGCACATATTAAGAGTATGCATTCAATTAATTCCATTGTGCGTGTGTCCGTGTGTATGTGTGTGTGTGTATGTGTGTGTAAGCATTGCATGAAGGTTTTAGTTGTTAATGTTCACAAACACATCCAGTATTCATCTGCAATAAATCTCCCAGACTTCCTTCCTGCTCTTGGGCTCTTGATGATTGGTCAGGAGCATTGTTTCCACAACATTGCTGAGGAGATTCTGTGTGTGTGTGTGTGTGTGTGTGTGTGTGTGTGTGTGTGTGTGTGTGTGTGTGTGTTGGTGGGCTTTTTGCGTATACAGCAAGTCTCTCAAGCCACTGGAGTTGTGTGGCATTTAAATTTGTATGTGTAAGCCACCATCCTGCTGGTTAAGCACCTTTGGGGCCTTGGTTTTTAAAACGTAATTTTCTTCAGCTGACATCAACGTCAATTTAAATTTAAAAAACAGCTAATTCTCTCTTTAACTCAGTCTATATTATTGTCGAGGTTCTCAGATATTATAGAAATGATAAAACAGGCTGCCCTAAATGTGTATGTGTGTGTGTGTTTGTGTGTGCAAGGGCGCGCGCACGAAGATGCAATGTGGTGTATCGCTGAATCTCACCTGGGCCTGACCTAACTAGGTCACGTCCAGCCAGGCCTGTGGGTCACAAAGCACACGTTACGACTCAATCATCTGACTCTTGTGACTTTTCCATTTAGTGTGTGTGTGTGTGTGTGTGTGTGTGTGTGTGTGTGTGTGTGTTGTTTGTGTGTGTGTGTGTGTGTGTGGGTGTGTGAGTAGGTGTGTGGGATCTTTGGAGAGTTGGCCCAGGATGACAAGTAGAGAGTGATAGTTCCAGCACTTTTGCAGTGTGAGGAGCAATCGTTATAATATTCCCGGGCATCACAGCTCGTGCTGCCTCTGCGGCTGACTCTCTCTCCGTTTACGTCCCTGTGTTTTCTCCTTCTCATCCTTTCATCCGTCTGTACCGTGTCTCTAAATGTCATGTTTGAGTTGGTGGGTCAGAGTGTGTGTGTGTGTGTGTGTGTTGTGTTGGGTGCAGGTGCTGAAACATTGTGCGGTGAGCATGTTTTAATGGGCACAGCAGCGCTTTACGCCATCATCCCTCTCTTCCTTTTACTCACTAACACATGTAGGTTGCAGATTTCATGCCAGCACTGTCAAGTTGTCCGTGTGCCATGTGCGGAGGGAGTGGTGGCACAATATGTGTCGGTGGCAGTGAAGAGCATGGACACAGGGTGGTCTCAGCAAATATTCTTCATTATACATCATCAGAGGGTGGGGTTTAAGGTTCGCTGACAATCACGGCCAATCACATTAGCTCCTCTCATGCCCTCAATTTAAAAGTGGTATCCTTAATGCAGCAGAGGTGAAGAGGTCAGAGGTGCAGCAACATCCAGGAGGGAAACCAGACTGTGCAACAGCTTTTTGCATCTGCATCTCGACTGAGCTAAAGCCGATCCTCTACCAATTCCCAGCTGCCCCTTTAGATGCAGTTAAGCTGCACAAGATTTCACACACTCATAGATATCTAGTCCCGTATATATGCTTGATTCTTTTCATCACAATCATGAATTATCCCTGGGAAAATTGTGAAAAACACAATGTTAAAGAAGGTGAAAGAAATTCCTGGATCCGTATCCAGAAGAAATATTTAAAATCTAAATTCTAAAGGTTCCTCACTGACCCATACTGCATCCTTCCACCAAGTTTCGTGTTAATCCATCCAGTAGTTTTTTGCGTAATCGTGCTTGCAGGGGTGAAACCTCCCTGGCAGAGGCAACAACATGTGCATGCACACAGACACACAAACAAGTTATGCTTTCTTCTTGTTCTCACAGGTCATGTCCTGACACTTAGTATTTTACTTTTAAGATTAAAAACATATTTGCAGGCAGCTCTTTCTCAGACCGGGAATGCATTTCTGTTTAACTTGAGGTTTGTGATACGAGTGGAGTGAAGAGTGAAAGTGGAAGAGTGGAATGTTAAAATATCCAGAATCATCTGAATCAAATGAGGGTTTAACAGGAAATGTGTCAATAAATTACCTTGAAATGTGACGAAGGAAAATCACCATTGAGTTTTGAGTGACACGTCTCAAAGACATGAATGATTATTCCTTTTTAATTGTCGTATCAATGTATTTCTGATCAAGTTTCTTCTGTGTCTCAGTTTTTGGCTGTTCCAATGTAGTCCTCCCTCCTACCTGATGAAATGTGTGGTTACCTGGTGGGAATCTGTGTAACAAAAAAAAAAGTTCTAAAAAGGAAATGATTAAATTTAAACGTGCAAAAATATGCAAAATAGTCTCTGTATAAAAGATGTACATGTGCGATATCCTTGTGTATAATAAAAATGTAACTAATTTAAGGTGATGCCACTATTTCAGCACAATCGTTAAATTATTGATTCTATCCTTTTTATTTTACACGGTGAGCACAATGTCAGCTCTCTGTCGCTCTCTCTCCTCCTCTCTCGGGACAGATGGATGCAGGATTATCTCGGTGATTTTAGGCAAAGATTAGATGGGAGAGCAGATGCACTCGGTGGGAGAGGGAGCGAGAAACATGGACGTCACAGACAAGGGAAGTGAGGATGATGGACCAGAGGGTGGGGCATGATGTGTGTGTGTGTGTGTGTGTGTGTGTGCGTGTGTGTGTGTGTGTGTGTGTGTGTGTGTGTGTGTGTGTGTGTGCGTGCGTGTGCGTGTGTGTGTGTGAGCATGAAGACATGCCATTCAATCACTTTTCTTTAAGTCTTTAATTTTGATCATTTGTTCTGAGGATTAATTCCCTCATTTGTTAATTTATTTAGGATCTTTTTAGTTTCGTTTTAGTTGTGAATCACCTTATTCATCCCATGATTTGTGTTGACATATTTCCATGTCATCTTGATGGGATCTGTAGTAAAAAGTGTTTTCATCAAGGTCAACAATAAACATGTGTTGGCCTCAACAGCGGTGAACTGCTAACTTATTGTCCCTTCTGTCTTCTTGTTAATGTTAGTATATTATATCGTTTCTATTATTGTTATATCATATTCGACTATTCGACTATTCTACTGATACTGCTACTAGTACCACTGTACTACAGTGTGACCACTAGAGGGCAGTAAACACACAAGTGACACCTGGAATTCACTCACAATTCACTAAAGTCAAGGAAGACGGACATAAAACCACACTTCACTTCCGGTAGAAGCTTTCAAAATAATATAACTCGAACTGATATCTTATTACAGTGTTAATGAAGGAAACATATTCACAAGGACAACATTAAGTGTTTAGCGAGGAGCATTACATACGGAACGGATTATAATGCATATTTAATTAGTGTGAGAATCAATGCCAAAAAATGCTTTGAAATTACTTCTTATTGTTTGCTCTTTTATTCTTTTCCTTGAATTTCCCATTTTCAACTTATATAGAACCTTGTCAATGTGTTTGTATGTATGTGAAGTTCATAATTTCTTATCATTTATTATTAACATCATTATTGCTTTATTATGATCCTGTTATCATTAAACATTAGAATAACTATGACAGCTATACAAATTACAATAACTATGAAAATAATTCATATTTTTTTTCTGTGAAGTGAAGTTTGGAGGAAGCGAGGTTGTCTGAGAGGCCACGCCCGTTTGCAGCAGCTCTTATTTGTGATTGGACGCAGCTGCTAGATATGGGCGGGCTCACTGAAAATCAGAACTGAATTATGATTGGGCTTTCGCGACGTCTGTCTGCTTCCGGGCGTGTGATTGGCTGCGTGAACAGGGGATTAACGCGAAGCTACTCTGCCTCGCAATGAATCACAATGGAGACTAAACAGGAGCCAGGGAAGGATTTAAGTCTCTAAACTACTTGTAGCGCAAAGTTACGTTTTGACAAGTAGCGTCGGAAGTCGAACCCGCTCCCGTCTCTGCACGTGGCCGCGACCCGGAGAACAAGTTGCGGGGCCAGTTGGCGAAGTGTTCCCACAAGTGTTCGAAACAAGGAAACCCGTCGCAGGCTAACGTTATGTAGCAAGCTAATCAGATTTATCCAGACAGTGAAGTGTGTGACCGCTCCTCTCAGACCGAGCATCCATCCATCGACCCCCCGCTCGCTGAGGTAAGAACACGGAAACGGCTCACGTCGGGTGGGGAAGGGAAGGGCTCCAACATGGAGGAGCAGTCGTTTAAAAAAAAAAATCTGGGGCCAGTGTCCTCGCCCGTGGCCGCGCAGGAAGGGAGAGGAGCAACTGGTGCGGATGTGTCCACGGTTCCTGGCTAACTGGTGTGTTCTTTTTTTTTTCTTCTTCTCCCCCTCTACCAGGCATGACCGAGTACAAGCTGGTGGTGGTGGGGGCTGGAGGTGTGGGGAAGAGCGCTCTCACCATCCAGCTCATCCAGAACCACTTCGTAGACGAGTACGATCCAACCATCGAGGTGAGACACCAACAACCAGCCAGACCGCAGAGGAGCGACATGAGGAAGAACTCTGGAAAATACAGTTTCAGTGTTATTCCTTATCTGGGTGTTGCGTCACTGAAAAGTCAAACCATTGATAATGATCCTATCCAGCAGTGACTTCCAAGTCCCACATACAAAGTTCTATACCATGTAAAACTTAATGAAGATGTTACAGATGAGAAAAGAATAACAACTAAATTAAGTAGAACAGTCTAATGTGATTTAAAATAGTCTGTAAGATCAGAGCTAGACGTTAAAAGTATCCAAATAATAATAATGAACATTGTCTTTGTAGTATAAGGTTAACAAGTTATTTAACAAAAGGTTGATGGTGAATCCAGACCTCAAGTCCTGAAAAAGCAAACTTACACAAACTACAAAAGCAGCAAGTATAAAATCCATCAGGTATTCCTGGGGAAATCTGGGAAAATGTAAAAAAAAAACAAAGACGCTTTGCAATATTAAAGAAAATAGAAACTGATCCAGATCCTCACTGTGATTTAATGTGTTCTTCCCTGGCTCAGTACTATATTCAGTAGTTTTTTGTGTATTGCAGCTCAAAGTTAAACAAACTCATGAAAACCCAACTCCTCCACTGCAGAGGTCAAATGTGTATTTAAGAGGGATTTAAAAGTTTCTATCGAGCCTGCCAGACAGCTAAATATATATTTACATGTATATATACATATATAAATGCGTAACACAGTAAATACATGAACAAAATGTGATACTTGGTGTTTCAAAAAAAAAAAATCGTAATGTTTCAACAAGTTCATTGCAAAACATTTGATTCAGCAAGGTCTTGTTGCAACACGACGGAGCCGTGTAAGTGTAAAAAACAAACAGAAAAAGGAATCAACATGATGCAATCCACTAGGTTCATGTTTAGCCCTGCTTGTCCTAATCATGCTCGTGCTGCGTTGCAGGACTCGTACAGAAAACAGGTGGTGATTGACGGAGAGACGTGTCTGCTGGACATCCTGGACACGGCAGGTCAGGAGGAGTACAGCGCCATGAGGGATCAGTACATGAGGACAGGAGAGGGCTTCCTCTGCGTGTTCGCCATCAACAACATCAAGTCCTTCGAGGACGTTCACCTCTACAGGTACAAGATGGCAGGTTCTCAGTCTGTTTCACCTGTTGCACCATGCAGGTTCTGACAGTGAGTGTAGCATGACGAGGCTACTTACTGACATCATTTAAAGGAAGGTGGTGCAACAGGCCCAGATCTGCAACTGTAACCCCACGTTTAGAAATTAAGATGCCTTCAGCCGCTGAAGTACATGTGTCTCCTCCTCAGAGAGCAGATCAACCGGGTGAAGGACAGTGACAGCGTCCCCATGGTGCTGGTGGGGAATAAGAGCGACCTGGGAACCCGCAATGTGGAGTCGCGACAGGCGCAGGAGCTGGCACGCAGCTACGGAGTGCCGTTTGTGGAGACCTCTGCCAAAACCAGACAGGTGTGTAGGAAAGACAGTGATACCTATGTTTTAAATTGCATTGAGGCATGTTTGAGCAAGTAAGTCAATTCGATTGAATTTATCAACCTACTTAACAATATAACATCATTTGTGTGTTTTGCAGGGTGTGGAGGAAGCGTTCTATTCACTGGTACGGGAGATTAGAAAATACAAGGAGACCAACCGCAGCAACAAGAAGAGCAAGAAGAACACTCAGAAGAGACGTTGTTTGATACTATAGCAAACCACAGACACACGTACAGCATTCTTCATGGCACTTGTTTTCCTCCTCCCTCACACACTGCGCCTCCTCTGTCACTTTGGAGGCTTCCATCTCAGCTCAAGTCCAGACAGGGTAGCAGGCAAAATCCATCTTTACAGCCATCCCAGTTTCTACTAACAGCACGCTGCCACGAGTTTTCATCCAATGTGCAGTTTGTTTTGATGACCACACTTCTAGATGCTCTAGTTTTTAGTTGAATGTTGTTTTTTTGGGTTACATTTGTGAAAACTAGATTTTTGAGTCTGTGGTAAAAGGATTTATTTCCCAAGAACCTGTGAGAAGTTGTTTGTATAGGAAATTCTCATTTTCTAATTACATATAATCCGGCCAGTGTTTTCTGCTCCTGTTGACTCCAGGTGGTCACGGGTTCACGGCAGTGCGTCACTGCACTTTGCACAATAACAGGTGATGTTTCTAATGCATCTCACCAGGACTCAACACAATCTGCAGGTGAACTGTTGCATGTTCGTCATGAGAAATGGATCCTGATGACTTGGATGCTTTTTGTTCTTGTGAAAATGCTTTGCTTCCAAGAAAAATGTTTGTCTCCTCTCTCCCTTGTGTTTTTTGATAGTTTTGTCATCTGGGGCTTGAAACACAACAGAAATGTATACAGTTGGGTTCTTTTTTTGTCCCACAAAGTCCATAAGTTAAAGAGAGAACTGTAGCAGGATAGCATGAGTGACAAAAGCTTTAAAGTTGTGTCTCCAAGGCGCACTTTATCCATTCCACGTTTTGTTTATTAAATTAGACTTTAGGATTAGTGGTGGTGCCAGTTCAACTCAATGAGCGCTGTGTCAAGTCTGTCCCCTGCTTCCATAACTCTTAGTCATTATTCATTTATCATCTGAAGTGCTGGCGTGGTCCAAAGTTGCACAGCATTCCAAAGTCCACTTCGGAAAGCAGTCCCAGTGTTGTTGGTGGTTGTAGTTGTAAGTCACTGTCTCCAAGCTCAGCCTCTGCTTCACCACACTCCACCAGAGCATGTAGTGTGTGTGTGTGCAACTGTCCACGTGGGGACTAGAAACCAGTCAAACCAGTGTTGTAACTCAGCAGCCTCACAGTTACTGTCATGATATCCGATCCCACTGGATGCTGGATCAACACATTCAGTAGCGCAACATTTTTCTATTGCAGCGTTTGTTTTTTGATAATTACCATCGCTCTTAAAATGTAATGGATTTAAATTTTGTAGCATACCAGATTGTCCTGGTTTAGAGAAAACATCTGCATTGAGAAACATCTGCCCACATAGTCTGAAATCAAAGGTAAATGAGAGAACTTCAGCTGAGTGTTTAGAATGATCAGGTATAGAATTTATCCATCATGCTCCAAATGCCCGACTCGTCACTTTGACGTGATGTAATTCCACTGTAAAAAAAAACATGTAACGTGATTGGATCCGACACTGACAGCTATGTAACATCACTCTGCTGTAATGAACAAGTAAACGTCTGTAGCTCTCACATCTCGTCCTGTTTATCTGAGGTGGATCCTCTTGGTTCAGAGGGGTTTCCTCAGAAGAGACAAACTTCTCAAACTGAGAAGCACTTTACAATTTGGGGCTGGATTACGATGCAAGTTCAACATATCCAGGGTATCTTCACATTGGCAGCCCTGAATCTGGATGGAGCTGGTTATCAATTGGCTCAGTTAACCCTGGGTGTCCTTATCCCGCTCTAGATCTCAATCTTAACCTACACTGGAGCAGGTTGGCCGTTCACCATAAGTTACCACGATGATTTAGAACGTGGACTGAAATACCAGAGTTAAACCAGCAGTTCTCTCGCTAACACAATTTCTGCCTCGTAGTACAGGCCCCAGATCTGATTTGTGACATTCGATAATGTCTCTTATTTAGAAGAAAAAACAATACATCCAGTTTTCTGCCCCAGTTTGTCATTTAAAGTGCAATCTCATCTTGTCAGGTACTAAATCATTGAAGAGGAGGGGTTGTGGTTTAAGGTTGACCTTGAAGAGGAAGGCAATCACAAATGACTTCAAGTAGATTTTGCTTTTGATTTTATTTTACAAAAAAAATACTCAATGTATTTTTTATTCATGTTAGAAAATATAGTAACAGTGCGATATATCACATTTTTACAAGCACAGAAAGACGTAGAGAAAAAGAAAACCAAGAGTCCATAAAGAGGAAGAGGAGGAATGAGGGCGTGTGTGCCTCTTCCTCACCATCCGAAACGAGACACTAGCTTGCTCTGGTCATCCAAATCTTTCTGAACCTTCTTCCTCATGTAGAAGATGGGACAATCCCGGCTGCAGAGGAGAGAGGGGGACATTACTAAATGAAAAACAACTGCCAGTGTGTTTCTGCATTAAACACAGTTATATGAAACGTGCTTGTGTTTCTACAGTATATGTACCTGGTACAGAGCACATCCTCATGCAGGGAACCTTGACACCTCTGACATTGAGTCCACAGGCGAGAGAAACGTTCCTCCAGTGTGTTCATGTGAAAGATCTGTAATTTAAAAGCTAAATGTAAGCAACACTTTAAGACATTTGTTTGCAGATACTAGTCCTTGTAATTTATAGTTATTTGCTTCACAAATACAGTCGATGTGGAAAAACTAAATCACAGCCGCCTGGTCTACAGCAGCAAAAAGGAAAATAACTGGTCACAGGGACTCAATTTGGTTGGATATTGAAATCTGCTGTGTTTAACTCAATCTACCAAAAATTTGATATCAAATTCTCTCTAATTGATTTAAGCTCTGAAAAGCTACCTAACAGCAAAATGATAAACACAAGAGAACATTTTCAGAGCTGGGACTTAAACCAAATCAACTTTAAACCTCGTTAGTGAAAAAAACGAAAACATTTAAGAATGAAGACTTAGCATTTTGCTTACCTCCTTCTGGTAAAGTTCAGACTCCTTCTTCTTACAGAAATCACACACAGCCGCTGCAATGACACACACACGTTAAATCTTTCAGAAATAACATAGAAATATAAAATTATTAACCAACAGCCAAACTTCCTCTTTAAAAAAAGGAGACACCAAACTTGAGAAAATGACTGAGCACACATACTGTCCGCCTTGAGCACAGCCTTGCAGCCGATGCAGGTGTTCCTCTTCGTAGCAAACGCCATGAGTCCCCCGACCTTCGAGGTCAACACGGTCTTGCAGCGTGTGTGGTCGCCCTCTGACAGACACGACAATAACCACAAGTGATGTTAAGTTCCCCAAAAACTTGATAACACATTACTTTTCACAGTGGAATCAATACATCTCCGAACAATGACTGGACCTAACTTTCAAGAGTTTGAGAGAGAGTGTGTGTGACTCACTGAGCAGGACGCTCTCCGCCTTGCTCTCTCCCAGGATGGGCTCAAATATCCTCAGCAGGGGCTTGGACAGCTGCTGTTCCAGGTAGTATTGTGTGTCGATGGGAATGGTGTTCTCCAGCACGTAGATTGGATCCTGAAGAATCAATATTAAACATGTTTGTGATGAGGAAAAGAGATGTGGAGGTGAATCACACATTAAAAAATAAGTCAAAGGTGCCAGTACAGACCTCTGACTTCATGTAAGCTGCTGCTCCCTTTGCCGCCTTGATGATGACGTATGGAACTCGGTCTCCCATGTTGGGAGCACTGCCGGCATCTCTTTTCCTCATCCTGTAGAAGCATCCATGTTAATGAGATAATAATCACACACACACAATAATTTCCATGGAAGATTTATGTCAATTAAAACATCTCAGTATAATCACACCTCTCTGCCAGCTCCACGTGTGCCTGTTTGGCAGCGTACTCCTGGGCGGTGCGCGTCAGCTCCTTAGTGATGACCAGCTGGCTGATGTCGATGCGGTTGCACAGCAGGTCTGAGATCACCTCTTTGGCATGAGCGACTGCACCCTGAGGATCCCTAACATCACAGCACACCAGCTCCAATTAGTTTTATGAAATCCTGACAAGCCACATCTCTGAAGAAATAATTGTAAGTAACAATTGCATCAGGAAATTATACATTTAATTAAGTAGGAAGGAAATCACAGGAGTCCTTTAAAGGGTTCAGTGTGAAGAATTTAGTGACATCTAGTGGTGAAGCTGCATGTTATAGCTGAATACCCCTACTCTCACCTTCCAAACATGAACGAGAACCTTTGCTAACCTTCAGTTACCATAAAAACTCAAAAAAGGTGTATAGTTTGTCCACTTTGGGCCACTGTAAAAAACAAACAATCTCTAAAGACCATACATGTGTGTACCTGTCAATGAGGATTCTCTGCAGACAGGTGCCGATGAGGTTCGCCACCAGAGGGCAGTTGTCTCTGCGGACGGTCTCAATGCCTTTACAGTCCATCTTTTCATGTGTGTCTGCACTGGAGGAGAAATACAGGCCGGCATATCGCTTCTTGTTGATCAGCAGGTACGGGTAGTACACCTGTGGAGGTGATGAAAATAAACTTGTGAGCCAAGAGGATGCTCCATCTCTCCTGTGGTCCCCAAAAAACAGCTGCCTATTCCTACAGATACACTTTGGCAGGAAGTGCTGCTGCATGTCGACTTCATCCTCCAAGTTTAGATTAAACACACAAAGATCTACAGAGCTTTTACATAAAGTCAAGGATATGGAATCGTATAACTGGGGCTTTACCTGACTGTTGAGACCTTTTTTTTAAGGAATTTAAGATTTTAATAACTTAAGAACCGACAAGGGCTTTAAGCCTTTTCAAGACCTACACATATTCTGGTTTTGAAAAGGAACATATATTTCCAAAGGCTTTAAAAGTGTAGTCCTTTTAAACAGTGAAATAAAAACTGCAAGTAAGAAGATTTAAGTTAAACCTGAATTGACAATTTAACTTTTTAAATGGGACAAATATGTTGTTTGAGAATTACCAAGCCCAATTCAAAGGATGCTGGGTAGTTTGAATTATTTTCAAGTCCACGTGTGAAATGTGTAATATTAAGGAAACATGTTCTGCGTGAATAAAATGCCAAATAAACTTTGAGGGATCACACGTAAATCAAGCACATCTGTGTCATGTTTTATCTCATCAGATGTCGTTCATTCATTCAGGTCAAACTAGTGTGTGAGAGAATAAACACTCACTTGAACCATCTCTTTATCAGAGAAACAAATCAATTAGCAAAGTGTGCATAGAAACGAACTGAAACTGTACCTTCTCAAACTCCAGTTTGATTGGTGGTGTGAAATGGGACGACACCCACGCCGCTGCCTCTCTCCCGATTTCCATGGCCTCCTTCACTGTCGAAACCCCGAGTTTAACCATGACAGAGTCTGTGTCGCCATAGATGACCTTAACAACAAATAAAAGAACACAGACACATATAAGTTGTTTAAATTACAGAAGGGAAACTAATCTGATTTGTTGACAGCATGTTTTCCTCACCTTGGCATCACCTGGGTACCCACTGGAGATGGTGTACTTGGACTCCACCAGCTGTTTGGTTTGCTCGATCATCTGCCTCCCAAAACCTGTGACGCTCTAGATGAGATAAGAAAAGTTTTGATTCAGTTTATAGGTAAATTGCCTGCTGCTGGATTAACCTTTCACTGACCACGGAGCTGAAAGCCACGCTACAAGTCATGAGTTTCAATGAGGAAGATAAATATTTGCTAGTGGGCAAAACTCAGAGTTGTCTCATCTGTCTTTGAGATGTGAATCTAACTAGGTTAACATCACACAGTCTGTAGCACATCCTTGTTTTTCACCTACATTAGATGTTTGTGTTTGATTCTTTGTTCTACTTTTCTGCCTCTGCCTGTTCTGTGGTCTCTGTCTCAACTCCAATCTTTGCTCTACATCTACATCTGTGTGTTGTTTAGCGCTTGTTCTCCCACTTCCCACATGTGCAGCGGAAAGAGCGACACATAGTCAAATTGTGATGACTTAATTTATGACAATTTAAGACCTAGTACAATATTTGAAGACTTTTTTTAAAGGCCTTTAAAATCACATGGTGAACCATAGTGTGGGGCCAGAACTTTAAAAAGTGGGTTTGAAGCACAATACAATCATGCGACCTTTGACCCTTCTTTTGTGTGTGTATGCAGATTACTCCCATAGTTTTATGGATTTTTACCGGTTTCATTTAAAAACACAGCCCCTTACCAATGTGATAGAAGAGGAACTAATGCCACAAAGCTCTCTAACTAAAGATTGTTCACACTAATCAGAGTATACACATATATCACAATATGTAAGCATGTTAACCTATAATTCAGTCAAGTGCTCACCTGAGAGATCTCCAGACAGGGCAGCTTGCCCACCTGGGCCCCAGTGAAGCCATACACAGAGTTAGCACTGATTTTGAGAGCCAGCTGACGTCCGTCCAGCACCTGCTTCTTGAAAGGGTCAGTTTCCTTCTTCAGCTCTGTTTTGGCCCTGTGGCAAGACGAGGAACAGGATGAGAAGGGAGGCACATCGGGCTGATTCATGATACATTTTGTATGTTAAGTGAATTCGAATGTGATCGCAGCAAGAGGAAATTGATTTAAATTGGGCTTTAGCAGCAAATCAAGGCTCCATGGTAAAGTAGCAGGGAAACAAAAATACTGACTCGAGTTCAGTTCAAGTTGTTGTGATTTATTTAAACCAATTCAAACCTCTTTCTGGCCGACAGAAGGTTCTCCAGGATTTCAGGTAGAAGTCCTTTCCTCACTGAGCTCCTCACAAACAGGTCACCAGTCGGAGTCTTGATGAAGTCCTCAGCTGACAGGCTTAAGAAACACAGCCATCTCAGTTATTAGTTTGCTCTGTTAATACTAGACAGATGAATGAGATGCATTCATGTGTTTAAGGTGCAAAAGTGCAAAAACAAATGCTCACCCTAGTTTCTCTGATGAGCCCTTCTGCAGCAGGGTGGTGTAGCACAGATTGTGAGCCATCATGATGGAGGGATACAAGGAGGAGAAGTCCAGGGTGGTAATGGGAACGCTGTAATACCTACACAAAGAAGAGGGTGGTCATGGGAAGAAAGATAACAAGACCAAGGCAGGACCAGAGAGGAGTCAGAAGCCGTTTTCAGGTATGAACTCCAGAAAATGTCTATGTCCATGAAGAATTCAGGAGGAGGATCTCCAGTCAGACACATTTGCAACAACAGAAAAATCTCTGAAAAGCTACAGTCACAAAAACAAACATCAGACATACATACCCTTTCTCTGGCTCGATGACAGTTGCTCCAGTGTAGTCTTCTCCTCCTTCTACCTTTATGACAGGCATGACCAGGTCCTGCTTCATGGCCTAAACATGTACAGAGACTTGCAGTTTTTATCTCTAAGTCAACGTGTATCTAATATCTGTGCCTTGTGTCTGCCTTTGTTACCTGTCGCAGCAGCTGAGAGACGACCTTGATCTGCTGTCCTCTTGACAGCAGGTATGTGAGAGGCACACCTGTCACTCTGGCCATCTCCATGTAGTTAATCACACACATCAGCTTCTGCAGCAGGCGCAGCGGGAGATAGGCGTCCTTCAGGCAGTAGACAGCCAAACGTCTGCGAGTCTGTTCGTTGCCGTTCTGAGAGGAAGGACACGGGGAACAAGACGGATGAGCGACAACTCAATGTCAAATTTAATGAGCCTTAAAAAAATATCCAGCTCTCGTCCCGGTGCAGAAAGGTTACCTGCAGATCAGTGATGATGGAGTGCTGTACATCCTCCTTCTGTTCTTGCAGGAAGTGGTAACTCACAGCGTTTAGTGTGTATGAGCGCAGTTTATAATCCCTCAGGAGCACCTGATAAGACAGACACACCAGTCAGTGTATATTCAACATATCATCTCCTCAAATCATTCTAATCTAACCAACGTCTTGTCTATTGTTGAATTATAATGCACAGAGTGCTGACCTGCAGCAAATCGAACTGGACACGTCCCTCTATGTTAGTGATCTTGTTCTCTCTGCGTCCCATCTGCTTGCTCTGGAAGTTCAGGTCTCGCAAGACTGACTTGATTCCTCTCACTCGGCCCAAGTAGGGAAACAGATTCACCTAAACACAGAAGGACATATTTTAATGAATACAGGGGGTAGACATGAACTCAGTGCAAACATAAAAAGGAAATCTTAACTATTTTTGCAACATATACATTTTACAATGGTAGTTAAAGGAATTCTTACTGACGCTTAATCTGTCAGGAACATTTTAGTCTTTGGTTATGGATGAAAGTTGTACATTAATGTGGCTCCATCTAACCTTTAGAGCAGTGGCTCTGTTGATCAGGTAGGGAAAGTCAAAGTTTTGAATGTTGTATCCAGTGATGATGTCTGGATCCACTGTTCTCAAAAACTCCGCCCAGCTCTGCTCACACAGACAGACACAAAACAACAGAACATTACAAATGGAAACAAAGAACTTGTCAAAAAACTGTTTATTTGTCATTATTAAATCTGGTAGATTTACCTGCAGCAGCTGTTTCTCCTGTGTGAAGCACAATATCTGAGAGCCTACAATGCTGGCGCAGGACTGGAGGGTGAACACAGTGCGAATGAAGGGCTCCGAGTCACCCTGACGCTGGACCATAGACGCTATCTGGATCACAGGGTCTTTATCAGCCTCTGGGAAGATTCCTGGAGAGAAGAGGTAACGTCCAAATCAATCTGCATTTGCTTCTGATCAAACTATGATCAAGCCCTGTTCACGTTTCTAATATGAAAATCCCAGAGGTAAAGAAGGAACCTCACCTTTTCTTCCTGCACACTCAATGTCAAAGCTCAGGACCCGGAGTGGTGCGATCCTCTGCCAGTCTCCCTCCGCTGGGTGACTTATGAAATCTGTCCATCCCACGTCCACCTCATACTGACACAAGGTCACCTGAAGGACAGAAAAGGACAGATAACAGCAGACCCATGTAGAATGTCGGCCATTTGGTCAACCACTGAGCAGCATAAAGACGAGGCGGATTGTGTCTTGTGGATAAAACGTAAACGACACCTACCTTGCTTGGGTACTGAGTATTCGTTTCCCCCAAGGCCTTCTCCTCACGCACTCTGAACTTGCCTTTGGGAAGTTCAATCCAGCAACATCCCACCACAGCGCAATCCACCATAAACCTGCGAACACAGAGAGGCTCACTAAGCTACTTGTCTGCTTTTTGTTCAGAGAAAGCCATGTGGTATATGTAAAGAAGTATTTGTAACACGCATACCTGATCTCAAAATCTATATTGGCCTCGTAGGCCTTGTAACTCTGGTGTTGGAAAGGTCCGAACTTTATGCCCTGCTCCAGAAGTCTCTTCGCCGGGGCAATGAGGCGAGGCATCGCCATTGTTATCCGCAAGAAACTGATACTGCGTTGTCCGTGGTATCCATACATGCCTGTAGGAAAAAGGAAAAGAGTTTTAGATGCAAAAAGGCCAGTGAAAGAGTAATCACAGTTTTTAAGTAGTGTATTAAAATAGCATTGATTCATATTTGTGCATTTATTTATTAGTAACTGTTCTGTGTAACGAGGATCCACCCTGTTATCGTATAACAAAGCATTTATAATCACTTGTCCTCACTCTCTTTTTGGGTGATGTCCACAGCCAACACTGTGATGGAGATGTTGTCCTTGTTGGAGCGCATGTCCTTCAGCACAGCAGAGTTCAGTTCTCTTTTAAATTCAACCAAGTTATCAGACGTAAAACCTTTTCAAAGGAAGCAGAAAGTGGGAGAGAAGTTGTGGGATGAATAAGAATTACATGATTTTTTCCTCCTCTAAAAAGGGGGAAATCATTTAGAAAAGTGACAGCTCAGAAGAGAGAAATGTGCATATATGACATTTATACAATGTACAGAGTGTTCAAACTCAACGTTGCATTAAAAATATAATAATAACTCACCATTTGGTGCAGGAACATAGAAGTAAGGCGCAAAGCCGTGAATGTGGCAACAAACACTGTTGCCGCTGTCTGTCACCCCAAACATGCGGATGATGGGAACTGTTCCCTGCGACTGACCGGGCATACCAGCCACTGCGTTCCCTGCAATACAGAGAAGAGGAAATCAAGTTTAAAACCATATTTTCTCACACTCGTTGGATCATAAGAGTAGTCTGATAATCAGGTCTATATTATCTTAAGTCTGGCTTCTACAAGACTCCTCTGGGATAATTACCTAAATAATAGTCGAGATCAATCTGCTGAAACACCAAAGTATCAGATGATGGTTCCAGCGGGGGAGCAGCAGGCCGTGGCCAGCGAGGGTTGAGGTTTGCCGAGAATAGTTCACCTGACACAACAAGGAAACAGAAACAGAAGGAAATTGTTATCTTATTGTGGTGAGTAGTACAAGTGAATGCTGAGAGCATTATCAAAACTGAATGAACACCAGAAGAGTATATTCCTGGGACGATCAGTTATTGGAACGGACTAACATTATTTAAAATGAAAAACATACGGATTACTTTGTAATACTTAATCTATCCATTCAAACTGATTTATAAGAGCTGCCAAACAGTTTACTTACCCTTGAAAAAAGATAAACATGATCTTTAAGAAAGAATTTAAGGAAAATTCTAAGCATCCGTGATTATCAAGTTATGGCGATGGTAAGGGTTAACAGTTAGTTATTGGCCAGATGTGAAACTGGTCTGCATGTCATTTACCCAACTCCTTCTTTACCTGTACCAAGAAAATCATTTGAATCATTCCACCTACGTCTGTCTTGATTTCCTGTGCAACACTCACCTACGGGAATAACGTCATGACCTGCCTGTCCCTCCATCGCCTCTGAATCCATATCTGTTTCATCGAACATGGACAGTTCCTCTTCGAACTGCGACGGACTGTCCTCCCACTCGCCGGCAGGTTTACCCCGTTTGGCCTGAGGTGCACCGCCCCTGAAGGTGGCACCGTTGCGTCTTTTAAAATCCATGGCCTGCAAATAACATGGAGAGCAGAGGACACGGTAGAGAAGATGATTAGATAGAGACAAATTAAATAGAAGTGCAGTGAAGTCACATTACACTTCTTTCAGAGCTTATTGCAACCTGGAAATAAAGCTGAGATTTTAACAAATAACCCACTTTGCTTTACATACAGTTACAACTTTATAAAATGTATGTGTGTGTTTATATTCCTTGTGGTGTCAGAATACATTTGTAACATTGTGCATGTGCTTAGAAACAATGATGGGGTCTGTGAAACAATGATGGTGTCTGTGAATATTATCTAGAAGTAGATATTACAAAAAAAACACTGCAGGACAATATAAATGATAAAAACTAATATATCTGATCAACTAAATCATATATTATGAGAGATATGTATTAACTTGATGTCATGCCCCAGCTCAGGAGAGACACCCCCATATTCTGCACATAGTTTAGTCCATTAGCCTTTGTATGAACAGTCTATGTCCATTAGGGGTGTTAAACACTTGTTAGAATCACAACCGCGTCACCTACTTTGCCTCCAAGTGGTCACATCCTCTCACAGTTGTGTTGTATCAGCTCTGTGCGTTGACGGCTTACGTTTGATTAGCGTGTGACTGCAGTTAGGTGAACATGTCTCTGTTGGAAGTGACGCTTCCCTCCTTGTGTGTGTCTGTGTGGAGCTACAAGCAGCGAGCTAGCAAAACACGAGTGTAAACAACACGCAGCAGAGTGTGTCCGAGCAACATGGTAAACAAAAACCGTCCCACTGACCTGTTTGTCTCCTCGCGACGATATAAACACAAGCTTCTGACCGTCGCTTCCGGACAACAGCTCCCGCCACTCGGCTTTAATTTGGTGAACTTTCACCGAAGGGGGGCAGAGCGCGGGAAGTTTCCTGCCTGGTAGTGAAGGACGGGAGAGTGACGTCACGGACGAGGCGGAAACTCCGTCGCTTTGAGGAGGAAGTCGAGCGCGGGCTTTTTGTCTAAACCTTCAGCATTGACAGGACCGTGTGTTCCCGGCAAAATGATGTCAGAGCGTGCGCAACAGCGAGGGAAGGGAATAGACATCAGAGAGAAGATGATTGAATTTAATAAAATCTATATATCACTTATTTCCTGGTCAAAAACATGTAATTATTTTATAATTTCATATCATATCATATCATATCATATCATATCGGATAGGTAGATAGATAGATAGAGAGGTAGATAGAGAGGTAGGTAGGTAGGTAGATAGATAGATAGGTAGATGGATAGATAGATAGATAGATAGATAGATAGATAGATAGATAGAGAGGTAGGTAGGTAGGTAGATAGATAGATAGGTAGGTAGGTAGGTAGATAGATAGATAGATAGATAGATAGATAGATAGATAGATAGATAGATAGATAGATAGATAGATAGATAGATAGATAGTAACCTACATCTACGAGCATTTTTCAAACTACAGCAATTATGTTAGCAGAACAGGAATTGCCAATACAGTCTTAATGCAAGGTAAACAATATCATCACCTGATTTATCTGCTAATTTACTAAATATTCAAACAATTAAATAACCACAGATTCAAATCAAGTGCCTCTACTGGCTCCAGGGCACGTGCCCAATTTTGCCCAATGGGGTATCTGTCATTGGAATTCAGGGGCTGAGGACAATGGCGCTATGACTGCTGGGCCACTCACTTATTCTCAGGAGCTTTACCAATATAAACTTGAATGGTTTAGCCCTTGTGATCAGACCCTGGTGGGTGGTGGTGGGGTTAGCCCTGATAGCAGCCAGTGGAAAATAACTATAAGGTCACAAAAGGAAAGAGATCCCAGAGATATGAAGAGGGGTTGGGTGTCTTAGAGTCACGCTGTATTCTCCAAACTATGCTCCTTCTGACCCTTGGAGGACATTATAAATATCTCTTTCTCCTCCCCGCTATGGAAGCTCATTTCTGCCAAAAAATAATCCTGTATGTAATTATAATAAGGAACTTTCTCAAAAATTACTCACCAACTCCAAATAGTGACTGTATATTGCAATAGCATGATTTAGTTTCTCAAAATAACAATTTATAATCTCAAGATGTCAACTCAGTTTCTTATAATTCTGACTTAATATCCCCTCATTTTTATTTATATAATTTTAACTAGTTAACAACTTAATCATGACTTAATGTTTTATATTTAGCAACTTAATGTCTACAAATTCTGACTTACAATCTCATTAATTTTACTATCTGTGTCATACTTTGAGTTTACTGCCTAATGATTTTTATGGTTATCTCATAATTGTGCTACTTCATATTTTATATTAATATTTTATAATTTGTATATACTGTCTCATCATTTCGACTTTTATCGCATTTTTATGGGTTACAATCTCAAAATTTTGACTTTTGCTATCAACTTTACTTAACTTTGACTTGCCATCTTAAAATTTTGTGACTTCATATTTCATAATGTGGACTTTATTATATAATTTTCACTTTTCTTATCGTATCTTCGACTAACTATCTTTACATTCTGTGAATTCATCTATCATCATTTGGACTCTCTATCTCGTAGTTTTGACTATTTATCTCTTAACTTTGACTCATTATCTTAAAGTTTTGCAACTTCACATTTCATAATTTGGACTTACTACCTCACAATCTTGACCCGGCATTCATCTCTTTTTGTTTTTTTTCTTGCAGCAATGAGCTTCCAAACCTCCTCATATGAAGAGAAAGAAAAAAGTTGGCACTGTTTTATATGGATGAAACAAATGAATTCCACCAACCGTGGCCCCGCCCCCTCTCACCGCTGCCCAGCCAATGGCGTCGCAGCGCTGAGGAAAACACCCAGTTACCCTCGCGCTGCTTGCAGAGTCGGGTCGGAGCCAGAAGAGGAGAGCGGGGCCAATGAGAGTGGAGCTCGTGAATAATGTGACAGCGGGGACCTAACACCAATCATCTTCCCGCAGCACGGGCAGTGGGCGGGGCTTCTCCCTTCATGACAGTGAACGCACCACACCAATGTGAGCCGCTGGCATTTAACTGAGGCCGCCGCCCCCTTCTCCCCGCCCCCCCCCCCCCCCCCCCCCCCCTGTACACGGTTGTCCGGTGTCCTCGCTCTTCTTCGGGGGGGAATGACTGCAACAGCTGCTGATGTGTAGTTCATCTTGTTGAAGTTTGGACAAACCGGAGGGTGAGTGCACGTCTCTGCGTTTCTGTCCTCCATGTTCACAGGAGCGCACGTCCTCCTCGACGGACGCGCATCAGGACTCGGTGTCCTCTGCGCGTTTCCGCTGCTGCAGCAGTATGTGCCTGATGTCACGTTCGCACCCAAAACACGGAGGATGCGTGTGAAGGGAGCGTGCACGTCCAGCCCAGAGGTCAGCTTGGTGATGTAATGACAATGGGCAGGAAGCTGGTGGTCCCCCCTGGGGATGGACGAGCAGCGCCTCCTCCATAGCCTGGGGTTCGGGGGTTCAGACCTGTGGGCCCACTGGTCAGCTCACAGCTAAATATAAATGTGCACAAGGTGGTTATTGTGTTTGCATGGCCAATGGTCCTCACACTGAGCCCTGAGGGATCCCAGCAGCTGTGGGGGGGTCCCTGAAGAAATAACCTGTAGTTCAGCTCCAGCATTGTGGTATTCACTCATTATAGGATAGGAAATATGCTTGGTGTTTCCTCAGGTGGATGTTTGAGCTTCTCTGTGAAGTTTGACTCTGTCGTTTCCTTGTTCACATACAGGAACAGGAAGTTTTCTCTGTGTTCACCTTGCGTCTGACTTGAAGTCTTGCATGGAGGAGTGGGGGTTTTCTCACAGGGGTTTGGAAGCCAGTCATGGTGCAAATGAGATGTGGAAATTTTGAAACCTCCAGAGCGCGTCCTCTCAGAGTATAGTGCTTCCAGTGGAGTGGGTGAGGGCGTCCGTCCAGCAGTTACTCTCAATTGGAAATAAAGAATATGCATATTTGCTTCTCCATAAAGTAAAGGTTTTCCGGTGAAGGAGAAAGAGAGAGCTGTTTGAATTCAGATTAAAATGATCTGATGTTACAGTGGTTCTGGTTTTCTGATGTATCAGGTTTTGGTGGTGATGAACCGAATGTCGTAAAATGTGTGTTTCAATTTTAACCACTTCTATCAGTAGCAGCTCAGCACGACCACTTTGGACTGCTCATGAGCAAAGTATACTCAGATAAAATTTCTATTGAATCGTGCACACAGTTGTGGGTAGGATTGTTGTACAGGTAGAAACACATTCCTCTGTGTCAGTTTGTCAGTGTGTTGCCCAATTTGCTTTCTCTGTTGTGGTTTTATGGGATTGCGACATATTTGTACACATCAGCAAGTAAGCGGCTGGATCATGTTTGTACCTGATCAAAGCTCTTATCTGGGGTTTAACCTTTTCCGGCTCCTGGTATTAAATCAGAAATGGTGAAATGGGACGTGAGTCAGTCAGTGAACCAATGGGAACCATTTCTGGTTCAGTCAGTCACGAGCAGGATCAGGTGTGAGCAGAATCTTCTGACATCACGACCAGTTTGGAAGCCAATCATTGTGCGTGTTGTGAGTCGTTGCTCGTGAGTCAGGAGAAAGGACTCCTCTCCTGTGCTTTATAATGTCTTCACTGTTGATGGAGGGGTACTGAGCTTCTGTCGCAGTCTTCTCACAGTGGACCCCTGGTGCAGAAACGTAAGATGAACATTTTACTCTCACAGAACAGCTTTGTAGATTTTATAGATAAAAACTTGTGTTTAATGGGTGTTTGTGCATGTTTATTTTGACGGATCCCCATTAGCTCTACCCTAAGACAGAGCTACTTTTAGTGGGGTCCACATTTAAAACATACATACAGATATCAAACATTTAAAACATACATTACCATACCAATATCAAAAATTTATAACATGTGAATGTTATGTGGCTACATGGGAGGTCAGTCAGTCTAATGTCTCAGTGTTTCTAAAGTTTACCTCATCAAACAAATTAATAAAAATGAAAAGGGAAGTGTGGAATAATCAATCCTGAAATAATTGAAATTTGGACTCGTACAGCAGCTAAACCCTGGTTGGGGCACCGGCTTAGGAAGAACCTTTTTAAATTGTGAAGCAGATCATGAAAAACGGGTGCAAATCGATGGGGAGGTTGAGCTGTAGCCTCGGCGGAGGTATGCGCCCTTCTATAGTTTCTCTATATCTTCTTGTTCCCTGGAATTAGTTGCACTTGTGCTTTGCTTTCACCTACTGTCCAGTTCATCCCGATCCAGCTCCACCGGGTTTTAGTGCAGCTCCTCCATCATGTGAAGCCTACATCTTGTTCTTTTTCTGCTCATGTTCTGAATCACTATCTTTTTAGAAGCTGTACTTAGTTTGTACCACCACTGCCTTTGACTGAGTTTGTCAGTCATCATAAAAGTTTGAAAACTCGCGGGAAAAGTTTGACGTTAAAGACGTATTTCACTTGTAATGCTGATGGTAAATAAATTAACAGATTTCCTAATCCCCGACAAAAACATGTTTTCTGTTAGATTTACATTGTTTTCACTTTTCGATGGTGTACTTATTTAACCTTGGGCCGTCTGCCACTTACCTTTGTACCATTTAAGGTTCACTGGACTTAAATTCCCATAAAACGCGTACAAGTGGGAGGTTATATTTACATTTCCAGAGAGTTTATTCAAACTGTAGAAGACCTGAGATTGAGAAATGCTGTGTTTGCATCACAGTAGCATAGTGTAATAGGGTAGAGAAGTAAGTCATCGATGATTTACTGGTTTTGTAGGTGTGTGGCGAAATGTTGGTTGGGAAATAGTTCAAAGTAAATCCCAAGATTAAATCACACTTTCTTTAACCAATGTCACTTTCTCTAGTAATAGTAAACTGTAAGTAAGTAATATTAATTGTAAATAGTTTAAAATCACTGGTCCAGTGGTAAATATTGTACATATTTCATCTTAAGGTTCATGATGTCTGGATGAATTACTTTACAAATTATTAAAAACACTGTAGTGCTTGCACCACTAGAGACTTTAGTGGGGTGTTGAAGAAGTATATGTGAAAAAGGAATAAGACATCATCTGAGAACATGTACTGTGTGTATATGTGGTTGTGGGTCACTCCTGTCTCAAGAGTGCGTTCTGTGTTTACCCAGCATGCCGCTGGCTCGCAGCCTATCTGTCACGTCCCTCTCAGGACTGGAGGAGTGGGACGAGGAGTTTGATTTGGAGGATGCTGTCCTTTTTGAAATTGCCTGGGAGGTTGCTAACAAAGGTAGGTGCTTGGCGTGTGTGTGTGCATTTGTGTAATTCTCTGAAAATGATTATTGTTTATTTTAATGTTCAGATGTTTCCACAGTTTAATCCTCATGTAAAATCTAGTTTTAGAGAGTTGTAAAGGAATGTGTTCTATACATGCATGTATATATCAGGCTGAATCACATTATATCTTTGTCTCAACTCTGTGTGCGTACGTGTGACATGTTTGCTGCACGTGTTAAGTTGGAGGCATCTACACCGTCATCCAGACCAAAGCCCGTATGACCTCAGAGGAATGGGGGGAGAACTATTTCCTGGTCGGCCCCTACGTGGAAAGCAACGTGCGCACTCAGGTGGAGCTGATCGAGCCCACTAACCCTGCACTGAAGAGAACCATTGACAAGATGAACTCCAGTGGGTGTAAGGTACTACCACACGAACACAGTAAACACACACAGGGCTGAGTCAAATGTGCGGGTTCAGCTCAAGGAACACATTCTCACTACACACGGCCGGAGATAGAGAGAGATCTGTGAATATGCACCACACTTAAAAGCCCATTCAGAGATCTCTTCTATATCCGACCCGCTGGCGTTCTGTCCCCGACCGCCTCTCCAAACACCATGACATTTCCCTGCAAAGGTTAAAGGTTGTATTACTGTCTCTCTGTCTCTCACAGTTACACAACTACACACTCCAGAAATAGATGTGTGTGTGTGTGTGTGTGAGTGAGATATTTTAATGCTTTGTGCTGTGGAATTATGGGTCAAGGCCAAGGCTGGCGGTGCTGCTATTTTAAAGGGATAGTGCAGCCTTTTCAGTGAAGCCTATCTGAATGACCTTTGCTTCAGACAACTTGTAGTCCCATGACAGGCCGACACCAGAGCCCAGCTATCTGTACTGAAAATCAGATTTTCTTATTTAGGTGGTGTTTTTGTACATTCAGCCAGCCAGATACACTTCTCAATACTTTGATAGTGACTCAACGTTAATCTTATGAGATGTGAGACAGAATGAAGAACCCATTTATCTACATATATAAATTAATATATTAATACCAAATACAGGAGTTGAGCAGTTGCAGCTGCGTGCGTTGACGTTAGAACATGTTTCATGAGATTTGAGGGGTTTGTACTATTTGTATTGTAAAATGATGGTTCATCAAGTTTTCCCATATCATCCTATTACAGATTATTCTATTAAAGTACATCCTCCACCTCTCAGCCTTTTATCGTTTCCCCTGCAGGTCTACTTCGGGCGCTGGCTCATCGAGGGCAGTCCCTACGTTGTTCTGATTGACGTTGCGTTCACTGCCTGGTCGCTGGACCGGTGGAAGAGCGAGCTGTGGGAGCTCTGTGACATCGGTGTGCCGTGGTTCGACCGCGAGGCCAACGACGCCGTGCTGTTCGGCTTCCTGACGGCCTGGCTGCTGGGAGAGGTCAGCGGCTCACGGCAACTGACGAGAATTGACACACACACATGAGTTTGGCTGGTTGTCGACTGTGTGTGGTTATCACTGACCCCGTGTTCTCCTGTGTCACAGTACGCCGCTCAGAGTGAGGAGCCTCCACACATCGTGGCACATTTCCATGAATGGTTGGCCGGCCTGGGCCTGGTGCTGTGTAGACACAGAAAGCTGCCGGTTGCGACCATCTTCACGACTCACGCTACGCTGCTGGGCCGATACTTGTGTGCTGGAAATGTGGACTTCTACAACAAAATCGAAGACGTGTGTACTTAAGGACTGATATCAAAGGGTTGTAATGAAATACACATGGAAGAATAGATGATCTAACACATGTGTGTCTCCTTCAGTTCAACTTGGACAAGGAAGCAGGCGACAGACAGATCTACCATCGCTACTGTTTGGAGCGGTCGGCCGCTCACTGTGCTCACGTCTTCACCACCGTGTCACACATCACAGCCATTGAGGCCGAGCACCTGCTCATGAGGAAACCAGGTGTGTGTTTGATATTTCACACTCTTCTTATGTACCACTGACTGAGAGAGAGAGACGCTCTCTCTAAGTGTTGATTTAATGTCTCGCTGCTCGCTCTGAATGTCTCAATGTTTCGTTGTTTTAATCGATGTAGAGACTAAACTAGACTTCAACTTATTTTCTCTGTCACACGCAGACATCATAACTCCCAACGGGCTCAATGTGAAGAAGTTCTCAGCCATGCATGAGTTTCAAAACCTCCACGCTCAGAGCAAGAACCGGATTCAGGAGTTCATCAGGGGACATTTCTACGGGTCAGTGACCGACAACACACACTTTACCAAACACTAGAAGAGTCGAGTGAGGACGAATGTTGAATGTTCGTGTGTGGACTCCTAAAAGAGTAAATACTACAAATCTGTGGGTCAATGACAAGTTAAGTATTTTTTAATAGTCTCACTATATGTGAAATACATTTTGTTTCTCATATATTAAATAACATTTTCAAAAAATTTAATTAATTTAACAGTATTTCTAAATTTACCACCTGGGAAATCTAAAATATATTTTTGAGTGTCTGCAGTTTCAAACACATCTTATCATTATTTATTTTTATTATTATTTCGTGGTTGTATTTTGTTTTTACTGTAATTTAAGATTTTTGCCTTTTATTGACCACATATTCAGTAACTTTACATTAAAAGACAGAAAAATACTTACACAAATACACAAATTACTGCATTCATTAGAAATAAACCGTTTTTTTAAGAATAAGTTTATTGTTCATGCTCATTTGTCAAAAATAGTATTAATTGTCAGTAGTGCATTCATCCATGTAATGTGACCATTAGACACCTGGACTTCAACCTGGACAAGTGTTTGTTCCTCTTCATCGCTGGAAGGTACGAGTTCTCCAACAAAGGAGCCGACATCTTCTTGGAGGCTTTAGCCAGACTCAACTATCTACTGAGGGTGAGTGTGTGTTGGTGTGTGTGTGTTGGTGTGCTTGTGTTAACAGATTTAGTGGAAGCGTTGGTTTGTTTGTCTGTGTGTGGGAGCGAGGAGGAGAAATGTGGATCCCAGGTCAAGAAATGTAACTTCTATTTTCGGGTGGCATTCTTGTCGCAGGTCAACCACAGCGATGTGACGGTCATCGCCTTCTTCATCATGCCAGCTCGGACTAACAACTTCAACGTGGAGACGTTAAAGGGCCAGGCCGTCAGGAAACAGCTCTGGTGAGATATTGTAAAAAAAATAAAAGAGGTGCCGTACACGTAGAGGACGCCGCTGAAGAGAACAAGATTTAAGAGCTTTTGGTGCTGAGGGCCGGTGTCGATGTGCTATAAACGAACACTCAGCTGAATGTACACACCATGTCCCGCCTCCTGCTGCTCTTCTCAGGTTCCACCCCTCACTTCAATTAACCCGTTGTTGTGAACACGTTCTTCATATGTGAAAGGCTGACTCTGGAAAATATTCTCCAGAGTTCATGTCTGTAAACCACTCAAGTAAAAATGTGGAATTTTAGTCGGACAACCAAAGATCCTGCTTCACCTTGATTTCAACCTGGAAAGGGATTTGTTGTCTTATGATCGTTGTACTCTGTTTGTTTTTGCGTGTGACAGGGATACTGCTCAGACTGTGAAGGAACGCTTCGGAAAGAAACTTTACGACTCACTTCTAGTGTAAGTCGACCACTTTCAGTCCACTGCATAGAAATCAAATCTATGTTTCCCATCAGAAGTTGGTGTTTTATATACAATTCAGACGTCACAAACCCAGTTACGCTTCTTGCAAATATTCAAGCTTATCATTTTACATCTTTTCTTTAATCTTAAAGTCTAAAACAATTTTGCTTTGTTCAGGGGGCAGCTGCCAGACATATCAAAGATGCTGGACAAGGATGATTTCACCATAATGAAGCGTGCCATCTTCGCGACCCAGAGACAGTGCCAGCCTCCAATCTGCACCCATAACATGCTGGAGGACAGCAGCGACCCCATCCTCAACTGTGTCCGCCGCATCGGCCTCTTCAACAGCTCTGCTGACCGTGTCAAGGTATGTCATATGTTCCTAAATAGATTTTAAAAAATGATTTCTTCTAAACATTTGACGTATTTGTGTTTTTTTCAATTGAGAGACATGAACACAACTGATGTGCAATCTGCGCTGTTTCAAAATATGCCAATCACAGTGTATTTATGGTAAA
The DNA here is from genome assembly GCF_947347685.1 of Pleuronectes platessa. Classification (NCBI taxonomy): domain Eukaryota; kingdom Metazoa; phylum Chordata; class Actinopteri; order Pleuronectiformes; family Pleuronectidae; genus Pleuronectes; species Pleuronectes platessa. Next base: position 19,360,248 of record NC_070641.1, read on the forward strand.
TACTCTGATAATAGATTGTATAAAGATGGATGACGCATCTCCACTTCCTCCCACTATTGAGAAATTAAGCCAAAACGTCCTGGATAACGAGCGCTGCCATCTTGCACAGATGCATTTTGGGCCAGAGTCTGCACCGTAGTGATCGGGGGAGGGAGCTGCAATAATGAGGCTCAACCGATGTGCACCCTTGTCCAATCACAAGTGTCTCAGCTGTCAATCATTATGTTTCAACAATTTTTTCTAAAGCATAAAATCTCTAATTAAAACCAAATCTACCTGAAAGTGTGAAAAGAACGGCCTAAAATAACAGAATCCATATTTATCATTATTATTATTTTGGTACATGTCCCTTCTACTATCATGGAAGAGAAAGGGTTTATGAGTTACGCTGCAGCCAGCCACCAGGTGGTGATCAAGACACTTTGGCTTTGCTTCTTGGGGGAGCCAACATGTCATTCATATTTTATGTACAGTCAATGGCACTGATATTAAACAACATCTCTGTCCATTAGATAATTTTCCATCCAGAGTTCCTCTCGTCCACCTCTCCTTTACTGCCCATGGATTATGAGGAGTTTGTAAGAGGCTGCCACCTCGGCGTCTTTCCCTCTTACTACGAGCCTTGGGGCTACACACCTGGTATGACCCATGCATGTTGACAAGATGTATGTACACATATGTATGACATTAAAATGTTAATGGGACTTTTCTGCTTCTGTCATTGTCAGCCGAGTGCACGGTCATGGGAATTCCATCGATCTCGACTAACCTCTCAGGCTTTGGCTGTTTCATGGAGGAACACATAGCGGACCCCTCGGCGTATGGTGGGTTTCTTTATACATTTTGTAACTTACTCTCTCTAAACGATTCTTTCTTTCTCATCACGCTGTTCTTTTGCAGGTATTTACATCCTGGACAGGCGGCATCGGGGGGTCGATGAGTCGTGTAACCAGCTCACCTCCTTCCTGTTCCAGTTCTGCAAGCAGAGCCGGCGCCAGCGGATCATCCAGAGGAACCGCACCGAGCGCCTCAGTGACCTCTTGGATTGGAGATACCTCGGCAGGGTGAGATGGCAAATCCCAAAGATGAAGAAACTTAAATCGTGCAACAGCTTTGGAATGTTAACGGGTTCTCTTCTGCTCTGCATCAGTACTATGTAGCAGCTCGTCATATGGCCCTGGCTAAAGCCTTCCCTGACACTTACCTGTATGAACCTCAAGACTCAACCTCAGTAAGTCGGCTTGTGTTTCTTTGAATGGGAGATTTACCGAATAATTATTACATGTAGAGGTAAAAAATCTTTTCAGCTTCCTCTGATGGAATATATCCGGCGTCTTTGTTCTCATCCTCAGACCTCAGGCTTCCGTTACCCGCGACCTGCCTCCGTGCCGCCATCTCCGGCTCTGTCCCGCCACTCCTCCCCGCGCCACAGCGAGGCCGAGGACAACGATGAAGACGAGCGCTACGACGAGGATCTGGAGGCGGAGAAGGACCGCGTGAACATCCGCCAGCCCTTCACCCTGCCAGTCAAAAACAAGTCTCCTGCTGGCTCCGGGGCCAACGGGTCCAGCAATGGTGCCTCGGATTAGACAAACTGAAACACGCACCCTCCTACGTAACTACAGTCATCAATGTACTCGCAGACGTTATAGATGAGTGGTAAATTTAATATTGGCCTGACGTGAAAAGCTGTATTTGTGTCAGTGACTTCCCAAACTGTGCATACCTCAAAATTTCCAATAATCTGTGGGTTTGATTTGCTTTTGTTTTTTTTCTCAGTTACACCAGCAGGGAAAGCAGTGGTTTGCTCTGTGGAGAAAACACAGCAGCTAGAAAAGAGCCAATCAACAGCTCAACATGCAAAAAAAATCAATAAAAAAGAGTCAGGATTGCTGGATTTTGTAGATTACTAACACTGGATAACACCGATAGGTCGAAATCATGGAGAAAAATAACGTAGGATTATTATGAGTCTTTGGAGGAGGGTTTTAAAAACCTGAGTGAACGGTCGGTCGGAGCAGAACTCTCCTTTTTACCAGCTTGTCATCTTTCCACATTGAAAGCAGGATCAGCTACTTTCCAGGTAACAGACGGTGTCTGTTGTTGTGAGGAACCACAAGTAGCAGCCATTCTTTTTACTTGTGTTTGGCTTAAATGTGCGATGGTGATTCAGTGCTTCAAACTCCACTGTTTTATAGTAGCATATTGTTCTGTCTTTGTAATGCCTTGTTTACCACAAGACCTCCCAGAATGGAAACATAATGGAAAAAGCACACAAACGCAACATTGTACGAATAGTGTTGTGTGTGTCTGTGTGTTTTCATTTTGTTTCCGTGCCTTATTTTATCACAGCCTTTCAGTGACGATCATCGATGACCGACCTCACACTCCTGTGTATGTCTGTGTGTGTGTGTGTGCTTTTTGTGGGGGGTGGATACTCCTGGGTTTGCCTGTTTCCGAACGTATTTATTTGTGAAAGGAAAAGAGAAGAGTAAAACTGTGTCCTGTGGTGGCAGCCATGTTTCTCATGTGAGGGACATGAGACGACTGGAGGAGCTTGAGTACGTATTCACTGTTTGTTAAGGAAGAAGGAAAATAGTTTTACCAGCATATACACCCGCACTTCCTGTAACAGTTTTATCATTCACAACATGCACCAGATGAACTTCTAATAAAGTTTGAATATATATATGTGTGTGTGCTCTGTATATACCTGTTGGTGTTTTACATATGATAACTGGCTCTGTCTTTGTGTGCTAACAGTTTATTGGAACACAAAATATCAAGTTCTTTAGTAACGTATTGATCCAGTGATTCACTATCACAGGTTTCCCAGTGGATCCTCCTGCTGCTGACGATCAACCGGAGTCGTCCTCTGCTTCAGCACAAGTAAACTCGGCCCCCGTGACCTTTGCAAGCTGAGAAAAACAAGAAACTCAGGGTTGAAATCAAAATCTCCCTCGCACGTCACTTATTTACACACACACACCGAGAAACTCAAAATCTTATATCTATAATATTTATTGTATTATTTATACAGTGGACAGTGCACGTAGAATGGAGAGAGAGAATAGAGGAAGACACGCAGCAAAGGGCCAGGTCCGAACCGAGGGCTCAAGCAACTGCTCATGTTCTGTATTTAAATACAATTTTGAGTTGGCATTGATATGAGTCCTTATAATGATGCTACATTATACCTCCACTCTTCTACATCTATTTTTAAAGCTGTAGTCACTTTTCAAAGGTTTTACATTTTTGATTATACAAATAATCGGATAAAGTGGGATGTACCTCCTTTTTTGCTCGTGACCCCCTAAAACAAAATGTTGTCTAGTTGGGACCCGATGTCACATCACAGATGTTCAGTTCTACCAAGACTCACATTTTTCATAATTTAAATAACTTTTCAGGGCACAAACAGGTAAACATATCCAGTTGTTCACTAAAAAGCTTTAGAGAAAATAGAAAATATTTCAAATTTTTGCACCATAACCTATTTAATAATCTCACAATCACTCAGATATGACCCTTAGGAGGGAGGAACCAGACCCACAGGAATAAAACACCGTTTATAGAGTCATAAAAAGTCACCTCACCTCCAACAGCTACAACATGAAAATACTACTGCACGATTATTAGTAATAAATCAGTAGCAATGGTCATTTTCTGCACAGTGAGTACTTTACTTTTGACGTTTTACAAAGCAAAAATGTATAAATGGATACCATAAATATCCACAACCGTTCAGCTGGCAGTAGGAGTTCACTGCAGTTTGCATTCACTCCAACTCTGTGAGACAAAAGTGATCTGTTTATTCTCAGGATCTTTGAGACTCACCAAGTAAACTGCTCCAGAATGAGTTGTATGTTGCGCTGCCAGTGACAGCCCCGAGTCTGGCTGGATTTCTCCTCACTGTGTGCACTGAGAAGCCATTTGGCCCCGTCACCTCCACCTCCACCACGTGGTAGTCACTCAACCTGCAGAATAGAGGGGCCAGAGGTGAGATGTGAAAGGTTCTGTTGGGTCAATCAGATTTCAGTAGAGGAGACTTACGCTGTGTCAGACACAATCTCTCCCTGAACCCCTGTGAAGCCCAGTGATGCTGCTGCCACCGCTGCTGCCGCCATGGTGTTCACATTGTTAGGAGCCAGTGGGCACAGGTCTGCCACTGAGCCACTGAACAAAACCCGCCTGCCCTCTCCCTCCGTCCAATCAGAGAGGACGTCCCCTGTCAGCCGGAAGCAGGACGGATGCTTGGACATTCTTATAAACAACGCCTGAAAGGAAGCAGAGAGGAGAAACACAGTCATGTTAAGAGACTCTCACAACAATGTGCTGAGGCCCATTTTGTTCAGACTTTATCCTGACTTTCTGTCCAGTGTTACCTTCAAGGCTCCACTGTCACTCAGCCTCTGGATGTCCTGGCCTCCCCACAATGCACCACTGGGGACGTAGAGTGTTCTGCCATACTGCTGAGCCGCCTGACGCAGCCTCGCGTTCAGATCAGGATCAGCGAGGGCCGAGGGAGAGCCCACCTGAGAGGAGGAGAAACACGGGCACAACACAGGACCAAGCATTTAGATGTCACTTCAGCACCCGGTCATTTACACATCCGGGTTCAAAGTGGAAATTCAACAACATCAATTGACAGATATTAGCAATAATGATACGTATCTGTTGAGAGTGAGCCACTCTCTCCAGGTTGATTGAATCTTTAGTTAATCAGACAAAGAATCTTACCATGAAATGAGACTGAGACAGGAAGTGGAGTCCGAATTCTTTCACTATCTGAGGATGGCACACTTCTACAATCACATCACATGGCCTGCAAAGCACACACGGATTATCCATTCAAGTTAAAGGGAGACTTCAGGCAGCATCACACACTGTCTGTATCTTACAGAGCGATTACATGAAGATGCTTAGTGTGTGTATTTGTGTTTGTATTTGTGTGTGTATTTGTGTGTGATTGCACCTGTCTGCGAAACACGATAGATCGCCAAGTATGAGTTCATCGGGGACTAATCCTTTGAGTTTGTCAGAGTTTCTGTTCCAGACAAAAGCCAGAGTCAAACCCACAGCTGCTCCATCTTTAAGGATCCTCTCCACCAAGTACTTCCCTAAAACACACACACACACACACACACACACACACATACACACACACACACACACACACACACACACACACACACACACACAAACACACACAGAGAAAGAGAGAGAGAGATTTAGACAATTTCATGGCTGATAACAGATCGTTAAGTGAATAAGCATTTATGAATTGAATGAAAACAGTGTCTTGAATTTGGAGAAGCAGTTCCAACCTAAATGTCCAAATCCTACAACTCCAATCCTCAGCAAAGAGCCGCTGGTTTCCATGTCCTGTGCAGGGAAAGCAAACTAATAAGAGCACCATCACACACACACACACACACACACACACACACACAAACACACACACACACACACACACACACACACACACCTGCATTTGACCTTACTTTATATCTCATCTCCCTCGATCGCCTGTTCACCAGCATAACTACATTTATTGCTCTACTCACCTAATAATCCTACACGCCTCCAGAGCTCCTGAGTCTCTCAGTCTGAAGCACAGCCACCGGCCCACGACTGCAGGGAATTGTGGGAAAGCAGAGTACAAAGTTTGACTCTGAGAAGCCGTAGTTAATTATTGTCCGTGCTTCAGTTTGTAGAATTCTCTCACGCATGCAGGGTTCCTCCTCCACCTGCTCTAACAATTTCAGAACAAATCCACTTTGTATGACTCACATCCATTTATTCTAAACTTACATATATTGCATATTGATAAGCATGTTTGCCTTTTTGCTATTTTTGCCCCACATGCACAATTTAACAGTGTTTGATTGGGAAATTATCATAATTGTTGGTCTTTAGCGCTGATTCAAAATCATCTAGTGAACAAAAGCAATACAATATGAGATCATTGTTATTATTTTGTAGAATCATCCTACAAAATTCAACAAAACCCCTACAAGCGAGTCACACATTGCATATAACACACAACTCTGTATAGCAGCATAATTCTTACAGATTAAGTTTTGAAAGTTTGACAACGTTAGAATTTCAAGAATACGGAGGTTTCCCACATTGACTTATTAAAATCCATGTATGCATGTTTTCATAAGGACCAATCCAACAAATGTCAAGCTAGAAAACTTTCTTTATCATATGTGACAGTTTCCTATTCCCAGTTATTCACCCAGTTCAACTTTGCCCTCTGCGTGTCGATGTAATTGTATTCAGCCCGGAAAGGTCAACGGTCGGCAGTTTGTCCATAGGAAAGCAAAATGGGGAATTGATTATCAGAGAGCAATCAGACAGGAAGCACCAGTCTAAAGTTCAGTGCTGTGAAATACCAGCAGACTGAAGGCACAGATACAGAGACGAGGGGAACAGGAGAACGAGGAGAGAACAATACGGATTACAGGTTAAGAAGAAGAATATAATAAGTTCATTCACTTGTTCACTTGATGGTCTGAGAGCCCACGTCAGTGCTGACCTCTGAGAAGATGGACATCCTTGAGACAGCAGCCTACGACAGGCGGCAGAGGAGAAATACGGTACCACAGAAACTATTTACTCTTTCTCACAGTCTCTAGACATTAACTTACTTAAGTGTCTTTTCAGTTGTAACATGTCTCCCTCTCTCTCTCCTTCTCTCTCTACTCCTGCCTCCCTCTCAGTCCTGTGCCCTGCTCTTCTCTCTCTTGCCTTTCTTTTTGTCCACAGCTCTGTTCTTCTACCTGTGGACTACTGACTCGCCGGCCTCCATCGTGTCTGCAGCTGTCAAAACGGCACCCACTGTCCTCCTGGCTGCTGTCGTGCTGAGCTGGAATGGAGGTCAGAGTGTGCTGGGTGTGGCGGGAGGCCTGCTCTTCTCTGCTGTTGGTGACTGCTGCCTGGTATGGCCAGAGCTGTTTGTGCATGGTAAGAGTCTGCTTTGTAAGCGAAGGTGTAAAATTGCAATTTTCTAGATTCAGTGAACGATGGCAAGTTCATCACTCTGATAAAAGCTGCACTTTATTCCAGTTATTTATTATCATGATCTGTTTCAGGAATGGGTGCATTTGCTGTGGCTCATCTGATGTACTCCCTCACCTTCCTCTCCAGTCGTTATCCGACACGTTCCTCTTCCTCCTTGACTATTGTCCTCTTCTTGATCCTGCTCACGATAGGAGGAGGCTACTACATGTACATATATCCATTCTTGCAGAAGGCACCGGACTCAGAGCTGCTCATTCCCGGTGTGGGGGTTTATATTGTCCTTATTACTCTAATGGGAGCGTTAGCTATTAGAACCCGCCATGCAGCGACACTGCTGGGAAGTTTGTCTTTCATAGTGTCTGACATTGCACTGGCCCTGCAAGTTTTCAAGGTCACACAGCTACAGCACGGAAACACTATTGTCATGGGGACGTACTATTTGGCACAGCTACTAATCGCTGTGGGTGATATAAAGGCAACAGCGAACAAGGAAGATTTTGGAAAATGGAAGAGGTCCTAGACAGCATCCCTGTGGCATCCCTAAAGTGTGAGCCATCGTCCGCACATTTACTCATTGGGTAAAGAGCTGATGCTACCATTGAATACTCATTATAAATTTAGGAATTATTTTTAAATAAAGGAAAAGATGAAGATAAACTCATGAGGACAGTTTACACTCGACAGCCCCTTGAGTCAAAAGGTTTACAACTGGAAACAATAAAGCAAAAGAGCAACTTGCAACACAAGATACTTTGTGTTTCTAAATTGATTTTCAATGATCATACAACACATGTCTGCATGTTAACAATAACATGTACTCTGTGATTTGTACCAATATTTTAATCATTGTATTAGTGTAAGTTGTGCATGTGGTGGCATTGTTTTCCACTTGTGAACGGGCCATTATATGTAGATAAATACTCCCATTTGTTTTGTTAATAATAAATAAATATGGTATAAAAAAAACAAATGTGTCTGTACTTTTCAGCCAAGTTTTTAAAACAAAAACAGAAAATAAATGAAAACACTTGGACAAAATCTGGATTTAAATGTGATGTACATTTAACTACAAATATCATCATGATACGACTACATGTAATACAGATGGTTGGTGATACATTTAAGAGACGAGGAACTGAAAACATTACACTGAAGTGACAGCTGACTGGGAAAAAAGTATTTTATACATGATTTACACAGTTAAATCCGTGGAGTACAGGCAAAGTATGGACAGCTGTGGAAACAGACAAGGATGTTGCTCAAGATGATCTAGAGCAGGGAATAAGTTCTGTTACTTGAGGTGAACAACACTTCAGCGATCCATCCCACTGCCATCGGACCGCTATCCACGGAAACATGTCATCTCCAAACTCTCGCAGAAGTCCAGCTCTTCCTGTTGTTAACAAAAATATGACTTTAAAACATATTCCTTTGACAAATATGAAGCCTGCCTACTATTTATATCTTTTCATCAATATTTTCTTTCTAGAAAGATGGACGATATGACATCTCCCCCAAAGTAAAGCTAAAGCGTCTCGATCTCCATATGGTGGCTGGCAGCTGTATAGGTTTTAAATACCCCCTCCATGTTAGAGGATGGGACACGGAACCAAACTAAAAGTAAACATCACACTGATGTGTATTCAAATGTTCCTGGTAAATTTGGTTTAATTACTTAATTATTTGATGCTGTGAAAACGTCACTCATGATTGGACCTCACTACTGTAGCTCTGTCACCGAACTGCTACTGCACGGACTCCTAATCCACTAGATGGCAGTGTTTGTATAAAGGGATATTTTGGCTTCATAGTGGGAGGAAGTGAAGATGCGTTGTCCATCTTTATATAAAAGGTATATGAATTATATACTCAGTATATGGTATTTGGCTACTTCTTCACATACTTCTCTATAATATCTATTCTGCCCAATTTAGCGAAGAAAAAAAGAAAAAAAAGAAACACGTTTAAACTCTGAATCATCATTTTTTTTACAGTTTTCAATATTGTATTGTTCTAAAGTCTTTACCTGCCATTCCTCCTTTCCACCGAGCTCTTTGATTCGCTGTTTGAGCAGCTCCTCCAGTGCGAGAGTAGGATTCCTGCACTCTTTGAGCCCCTTTGGACAGTCCTCCACCAAACTACATGAACAGAAACACAGAGAGACGCCATAATCAACAACGTGAAGAACAAAGTCATGTAAACTTCTCAGTGTTGAGGCCCGTCAGATCGACAGTGTTTCTTACCAACAGATGGCGCCAAGTATATGTTCATGGACAGATGAGTGGGGTGTGCGGAGAACAGCCACCAGCTGCTGTACCATTCCCATGGAGATAACCGTGTCTGCAGGATAGATAAGAACAGAAATAAGTTTTCCTTTTTGTTAAACAAAAAGGAAAAAGAGAGATACTGCACACAACTCCATCATATACATCTTTGAAGGAGGTCTGGATTCCATTGTGTACATAAACATACACACACTCAAACATATATGCTTTCACTGCATTTCCCATGGATTAGCATTAGGCTAAAACTTTGATTCATCTGCTCTTTACTACTGGCAGCTTTATAAATAATTTGAAGATAGTTATAAATATTGTCCCAGAGACCCTCTTCCATTGTGACCCTGAAGAAATGCTAAATCTCGTCGTAGGAATGTATTATGGTATGATTTTCTGATTATCATCAGATTTCGACAACAAGATCATAACATTTGTGATGCCAATATCTAGTCAATTTAAAAAGGCACTGTGCTTTTTCACCGCCTCTCTCCTTCATACCTTTCTCCTCAGGATGTGACCTCAGCAGGTTGAGCAGAAGGAATGACGACTTGGTCCTGAGCCTCTCATTCTCCGACTGCATGCATCGCGTCAGCACTGAGAAACCATCGAGGGTCAGGAACGCCTTGAGTCCTGCCTCCTGCTCTCGGACAAGACCTAAAGTCACGACACGATACAGTCGGTTACATTCTGGGGTGTAAAATGAAAATCAGTCTGGAAATAACCACAGTTAGCATTTCAATCTACTTCAAGTGTTCACTCATAAAATGCTGCAGCACTGTCTACCTGTGTGTGCCAGAGCGAACATGAGATACTCACACGAGACAGCATAAAAGGCTTTTACTCTGGCGGTGGGGTCAGGGTCTGAGTCTGTCATCTGCAGCAGCTTTGGCAGAACCCCAATTTTCAGCAGGTGGACCTGCACCTCCGGCATGTTCTGGGCACAGCAAGCAACGAGCTCAGCAGCACGCCACCTCAGCCCACTTTTGACATGACCAAGATACCGGGAGAAGCACAGATCCAGTCCACCCAGAACCATCAGGTCTGTGAGGCAGAGAGAGGGCACACGGTCAGAACAGCTTCTCCAATTTCAGCTCCGTTTGGAGAATATCAAATTTTGTAGTGATTATAACGAACCTCTGGCATTGTCCAAATTCTCACACAACTCCGTTATAACCTTAAAGGCTGATTCCCGCTCAGCTTCATCTTCCGCGTCCTCTCCCTCCTTCCCACTTTCGCTCTTTTCCTCTTTGTGCAAAATTTCCAGGCACTGCTTGATATGCTCCACTTCCTCCACCTGCCCTCTGCACACTTCTGCGAGAGCTTCTTTCAGAAATGCTTTCCTCTGGAACAAAAGAACAAGAGGGAAAATGGTTCTCAGTTACCATAAAAAAAAAAAAGAAGAGTAATCAACCGAAAGAGGAGGTCGTCTATAGTGTGACACGTGCAAAGGCCCAGAACCTTTGGCCATTGCAAGAAGATTCAAGCCTCTGTATCTCCCCTGACTAGTTTTAATTATGTGTGAGTCCAGTGACTTTGATAGGCAATTTGTAAACAACGGAAAAGCAGATGTTGCACTATATTGGAATGATGGCTCCGAATTGAACACTCAAAGAATACTTGTGTTCATTGCCACAGCTAAGGATTGCGTTTATTACCATTTACAGTCAGAGAATTGTTGTCTTTTACAATTGACCAAAGGTCAGTGCCTAAGGTGAAGCGTGTGTGTGTGTGTGTGTGACTGTGTCTAAAGCCTTATCAGGTGTGAAATATATAATTAGCAGGCATCAAATCACTAAATGGCTCATCAATCCATGGCTCCTTTACTTACACTTGCTTCTACTGTATTTAATCGTGTTCAGTATTGATTCTGTGTTTTACATCCATAGATATATGTTGTGTTTTTCTGGGGGGGGGGATATGTGTTGTGTTTCTTTTCTTGTTATGCGTTGTGCTGTGGTTGTTGTCTCGTTGTGTGCACTGAAGTGTTGAATCTCACCTCCTCTGTCATCGGTTCAACGGGAGCAGCTCCCTCTGCAGCGACTCCAGCATCCATCGCCATCTTTAGGACGCCTCCGAGGTTTGGGGGATATCTCTTGTCCTGGTTGTTTTCTGCCATGATGAATATTCCTGAGGAGCGAGAGAAATAATAATAAAAAAATGTGTTTTAAATGAAGTCAGCGCCTGACCTCAGTTCCACGAGGTTCGCCTGTTTGCCCCAGAGGTCAATAATTCACTGCATCCTGCCAAATCGAAAGCGTCATTAATGATTCTTACTACGGAGAACAATTGAATGCTGTTAACAAAACGCACTTGTTTTCAACTCACCTTACACTGCGCAGTGAAATTAATGAGCAAACTTTCTCTGTCGATTTACATACAAACCGTACAAACTGCGTTAGCTCACGGAATGAATGATCCAGAACATTCTGGCTAGCTAATCTCACGAGTGGCCTGGAGGCGGCCATCTTTTACTGTAAATACGGAAACAAACACGCAAATAAGAAATGGTTTTCCCATGTATTCTGCCTCATATCAGTGATTTAAGTCTTCACTTGTCTTTGTTTATGAAGTCGTTCATAATTGTAATAATAAGGTTAAAATTCAAGAGTAAAACATTGAAAATAAACTATGTCAGCGCATCTATTTGCGCAATTACGGTACATTTGTGACGTTTGAATGAGTGACGTTCAGAGAGTGTCAGTAAAAGTGAGAGAAGAATCTCACGAGACGTTCAGAGCTTCAGTATTACACATAAACTACTATAAAACATTTATCCGCTATAATAACGTGCGTGACACTTTACATGTTATTATATAACAATGGGTGGTCAATATATAGGATTAAATAGAGTCCAAAGTAATTTCCTCATTATGAATACAAATAGAAACGATTATAAAAAGATTGTCTCCTGTTCAAATGTAATGTACAATTGTATATGTTATAATAAGCAACATATGATCGATGAATTTTGAAAATTCCTTCCTCTGCAATTTTTAAACATCTACAATAAGCTATTTCTGTTATTATAAGTGGTAAAGTCGTAAGTGCAGTGGAAGTAGTGCGAACTGGATTTACGTTATTTCCGCTTGAGAGTCGTCTGGGAATTCTCTTGATCCGTCCGTCGTCTCTGGTTTGTCTCGTCGATCCAAGATGGCGTCGCTTGTGGGCTTGCGCGCATGTTTCTCCGGTAAAATTGTTTAATTCTGTGTCTCTGTGTATATCTCCGTCTCTGGGTCGATTCCTCGCGCTCAGTGTGGTTGTGTGTTTGTTATAAACATGTTGTTGTTGCTCAGTAGAAGAACACGAGTCAAGGAGAGGACTGATGCAGCCTCTTCCCGACAGCAAGGTCACGTTACATGAGTGTTAGCCTGAGGAGGATGAACTGATGACTCTTTGAATAATACTCTTATTATTAACAGCTGGACAGACGCATGAGTATTAACGTGATGTCAGGTTGTCTGGAGGAGAACGACGCTGAGTTAATGGTGATTCCTTCAGTCTGGTTGGCTTCATGTCAGCTGCTGCTTTCCATCTGCAAAACACCACCTGTGATATTGAACTCTGGTGGACGTGAGTCACAGAGTCAGTGCAGGCAACGAGAAGCTGGAGCTGCTCCTCCTCGTTTGAAAGATGTTTAAATGAAGCGACAGAGATTTTGTTTTAACCCTGTTGCTCACTGGACTCATTTAGGAGAATCTCTGTGTTATTGAGGTAATTTGGGGGTTAAATGTGATTTGAAAATGGGTAAAATGTCCCTAAGGTTAAAATCAAATCTATTTATATTTCAATTGTAATTTTTCCAAGTAATAGTGCATTGACAGGAGAGGGAATCGCAGGGTACGATATGATACGATGCTTGATACGTGGCCCCGTGATATCGACCATATCACGATACAGTGGTTCTGCGATAATCGATTTACTGCAAGATAATCATATGTCACAATGTCCAACTTAAGAAGAATACAAAATACCCCTGAAGAGGTCAACTTGCAGGATTTGTGTATTAATTCTCTGCAGTTCGGTGTCAGATTCACAGGGTTTGACACCAACTGAGATGAAACGATGTGTAAAAAACATCTCACTGCATACAAATATTAGATAACATGACAGTCACAGACCCATAATACCTTCACTGAGTTTTACTTCCTGCACTCTGACAAAAACATTTTATTTTGAAGACATTAGGCTTGAATCACACTATGGTCCCGTTAGCTAATCAGCCGTTATCTAATTTGACATCATTCTCATGTTTGGATCTTTTCTTCTCAGCCCTCCAGCTCTCGCAGCCAAGCCTCCTGCACGGCTCCCTCAGATTGGTGAGTGTCCGCCCGAGCTGCCGTTTAAACATTGTTTCACATTGTGTTTTTTTGTTAACGGCTTAATTCTCTCTGCCTTGTAGAGCGCTGTGCCCCTGAGTCGGAGGACCTTTGCTGCGGAGGCGAAGAAGACGTACTCCCGCGACAAGCCTCATGTGAACATCGGAACAATTGGCCACGTTGATCACGGCAAGACCACCCTGACTGCAGCCATCACAAAAGGTAGAGTCAAAATACAAGAAAATGTTCTGACCAGCAGAATCTGGAAGGTTTTAGAAAACCGTTTGTCTGAAAGCAGCTTGGGAAGCTCAGCCCTGAAAAACAACAGTTGCTTTTTTAAATGTCTCAAGAAGTCTTTGAGTGACGTGACATCTCATCCTCAGTGCTCGCTGATGCTGGTGGCGCTAGCTACAAAAAGTATGAAGACATCGACAATGCCCCCGAGGAGAAGGCGAGAGGAATCACCATTAACGCCTCTCATGTAGAATACACCACGGCCAACAGACACTACGCTCACACAGACTGTCCTGGTCATGCTGACTACGTCAAGGTAATCTCCATTTCTCTTCCAACCTGCGTGCAACAAAACACTGAACATGACGCTACCTCCTTGTCACGTGAACTTACCTGAGTAACGCCTGCGTTTCTCCTCTAGAATATGATCACAGGCACAGCTCAGATGGACGGCTGCATCCTGGTGGTGGCAGCCACCGACGGCCAGATGCCGCAGACACGCGAGCACCTCCTGTTGGCCCGGCAGATCGGCGTTGAGCATGTGGTTGTTTTCATCAACAAGGCAGACGCCGTGGAGGACAAGGAGATGCTGGAGCTGGTGGAGATCGAGATCCGCGAGCTGCTCACAGAGTTCGGCTACGATGGCGACAACACGCCTGTTGTAATAGGCTCCGCCCTCTGCGCCCTGGAGGTGAGGAGAGGGTACTGTGCTGATCTGAGGAGTTTAACCACAGTTGTTTTCACTTGACCTTTACTGTGACCTTGTTGGGGTTAGATCGATTAGCTTCATTTGTGACTGACCTACCTCTCTGTCTTTGCTCCACCTCAGAACAAAGATCCCGAGCTGGGTGTGAATGCAGTGATGAAGCTGCTTGAGATTGTGGATTCTTACGTCCCTTTGCCCAAGAGAGAGCTGGACAAACCTTTCCTCCTGCCCATTGAAGGGGTCTATTCTATCCCAGGTAGGAGACAAAAGGACATGCAGCTCTTACTTGCACTGCTCCAGTTACTTCAACCTGATCAATGACTAATGTGTTATATTTGATCTGTAGTAGTTCAGTGTGTATTTAAGTATTTAACCCTTTGAAAACGATCTTGTTCAAATCCATCTAAAATAAACACCAGAAAGGCAAACTTCAAATAACAAGTGGACCGTTACCGAAAATGTTCTTCATGTTTCTATATTTAGAAATCCTTTAGATTAATATGATATGTGTTCATTTCAAATTAATGCCAGTTTATTGCTCTTATCATTTATCATGGTTTATTGACCTGCATAATCTTTCAGCTTAGGCTGTACAGATTTTATTGATATGAAGCATTTGATAATACGCTGAAGAATGAAATCATCGTTACCACAAATAACATTAAGTGGCAAAATATTAACTGTAAAATGCTGTATCTCAAGACTGCAGATTTAATTACTCCAAACATAATTTTCTCTGATCTCAAGAGTTATGGATTGTGTCTTTCAGGCCGGGGCACGGTGGTGACGGGCACTATGGAGAGAGGTATCATCAAGAAAGGAGACGAGACTGAGTTTATGGGGCACAATCGCAGTTTCAAGTCTGTGATTACAGGTGAGTGAGCGACCGGCGCACTGGAGATCAATCATTATCTGTCATTGCACACTGCCGTGACCTTTGACCTTGCTGTTTCTGTGTCCTGCCCGGCCTCAGGTATCGAGATGTTCCACAAGTCTCTGGCTCGGGCCGAGGCGGGAGACAACCTGGGCGCTCTGGTCCGAGGCCTGAAGAGAGAGGACATAAGAAGAGGGATGGTGATGTGTAAACCAGGATCCATCATGCCTCACCAGAAAGTCCAGGCCCAGGTCTCAAAGCACTAAGTTGATTCATCTGTTGTATTTCTAAACCATCAGTGAATCTAAATGACTCAGTCTTACCTGGAGGCAAAGGCAAACTGGGAGCCCGACCAGATGCTGCAGTGATGACACTGAGGTCATTTACTGAACTAAAGATCCTGCTTCATACATATAAAGAGTAGTTTAGAGTTGGAGTTTTACAGTTTTCTTTTTGATTCATTTTGTTATATAAGGAAATATGAAACTTGCACTGTGCGGTAACGGAAACATTGACGTGTGTCCTTATTATCACAGGTGTATGTTCTGAGTAAGGAGGAGGGAGGCCGACACAAACCGTTCGTCAACAACTTCATGCCCGTCATGTTCTCTCTGACCTGGGACATGACCAGCCGAATCACTCTCCCTGAGGGAAAGGTGTGTGTTTGTGTGTGTGTCTGTCTCAATAAAAGCTTAGTTGTGCTTCTTGTAACTTCACAATGTTACAGGTCAAATCGTATAAAAGAAAAAGAGCTCTGTTGAGTCATTGTCTTGATAAAAGTAGAGATACAAAACAAATAGTGGATGAGTAGCATGTGTTTTCATGTGATTTTTTTTCAGTTTAGCTGTATTGTGGTACATCAAAGTTGTGAAAATGAAAAGTCTTGGTTTATAGTTTTCTGGTCTTTCAATATTGATTGGTCCCAGTGAGGATATGATGTATTTTCTAGGTTTCTCATGTTTGTAGATGATTTTGAAGGATAGTGATCACTCTCCCGTTGTTCTCGTCCTGTTTCAGGAGATGGTGATGCCAGGAGAGGACACGTCCTTGACTCTGACGCTCCGTCAGCCGATGGTTCTGGAGAAAGGCCAGAGGTTCACCCTGAGGGACGGAAACAGGACGATCGGCACCGGCCTGGTCACAGACATCCTGACTTATACAGATGACGACCAGTGCAACTGGGGCTGAAGGGAAACGCAACAGAGAGCTGGGGAGGGGGGGGTGGGATTCTTGGAGAGGGTCAATCGATGAATATCAATTTACAAATACATAAACCCATGCAAAGAGAGGACTCAAAATCATGCATGGCGCTGTTGTCCACTTCAACCAAAACACCTGTTTAGCACTGTCATTGTGATGTGACTGTCAAAACTCAAATGTCATTTATGTAATAAAATGTATTTAATAATAAAAATGACTTGTTTGTTTTGTAGATATTTGTAACAGCATGATTCTCCTAAACCTCCACAAAAATCATTGGAAACTCATAGTTGATTTTCTTTTCAATTCATATAATTTGTGTTTGAATCTGCATGTTACCTGGTTTGCCACATGAGGGCAGCAAAGAGGGTTCTGTTCAGGCAAAGAGGAGGTACTGTGATGGCAACAGTACTGGTTATTTGGTTACATCTCATTTAATGAAACAATGCCAGTTAGTGTTTTCCTTAGGAGGGGATTCAACCGATCTGAAGATGTGTGTATTTAATTTGCACTAATGTGTGTTGTCAGTTTTAGAAAGTTATCAACCAGTTATTGATGGAAATAAGGTTTTTATTTAAAATAGATAAAAATTTAAATCAATAAATAATAATTTGTTTTTCATATGAGCAAACCCCAATACACCTGTCGGCTACAATCTGCCCGTCACCTGCTGCTATTACAGCCTTTAGGGAAGTTTTGACTTTGGCTATTAAAAATGAAAATTATGTAACAATATTCACACAAAAAGAAACAGACGGGGCGTCTCTGTCAAACAGCATCAGTCAGAGAGAGAAACAAACCTCAAGTGAAGGATTGAGATGATGCTGAAGGGCTTTTTGATCGTTGTCTTTCGACTGAGACCTTTTTACGGAGGGTGTCAGTGTGTTCAGTCGGGCTGACAGGAAGCTGCTCTGTGTTTGCTGCAGGTATCTGAGTCGGTGCCTCCTGTAATCCAATCAGCCTGTTGCTGTAATCAAATACTGGAAGTCTGCAGGAGTCCACACTGCAGCAGCAAGTAGGACTGAGTGACGAGCTCAGCTGGAGGACGAGGGTCTCCACAAGCAAAATAACAAGTACAGACTCTCATGAGCTGGTAGCCAGTGGAACCAGTAACTGCTTCATAACATGGAATTCAAACCAGTGTGCACATCTTTGAGACTTGCTCCGTTCATATGCTCATTCTGAAAAACCTCACTGTCTGCTGAAGGATAAGATACATTACACTGTTTGCTCATAACATTATTATTTTGACAAATCCCTGAATAATAGAAGAAAATGCACAATGAATAATATATATATATTAACTAATTACAAATATTCCTACTATGACTATTATCACAGTAGCTCATTAAAATGCAGTCACAAGCTGATATAGGACATTGAAGTGTTAATAAATGTCAAAGAGTCTAATGTCCCCTGTGAATCATCTGTAGCAAATAACAGATTAATGTAATCAGTGGTGGAAGACGCCATAAGATCATTTGATTAAATAAGAACAACACCGCAAAATTATACTGGTGCTCATCTATGAGGAAAAACCCAGTGCAGAAGTATTGACTGTGAGAGTTTATGTAATGTTGTTGTAGATTCTTGTACTTCTGATTTCCCTGCATGTTTGAAAGTTATGAAAAAGTTCACACGCTCTTCATTCACTTGAGGCCGTCGGACAGTCGTTTCAATTACACTCCAATCCACCCTGATTTCATAAAACAACTTCCCCTCGGCTTTTTCCTAGACAGGGCTGGGTTTTTCCAAACAGAGATCTTCCATTCACAAGTTCCCTTCTCTAACCTTCAAGCTGTCCGCACCCCTCCGAAGAATAACACGAGACCGCCTCGGCTATCTGGTTTTGCTTTGGATGGAAATGAGAACCTGTAACTCGATATCAAGAAGATGCTTGGAGTGGGTTTTCTTGACGTGCTCTGTCCCGACCAGATGTCACGGCCCCAGACCGAGGAGGCCTGCATTTGACACTTGTTTCCCCCCGAACACGACGACTGATTCAACATCAGTTTTGCCCGAATGAATGGGCGGGTGGCTGCGTTCCCACATGAAACACATACATTGATAACAGTGCACGTCTTTAGAGTTCATCCACGACAGTTATGAAGCACATCACAGAATTCAGACAGTCTTAAGCAATAGATAGCAAGGCAGATAGGTAGGTGGGTGGTTGGGTGGGTAGGAAGGTACATACGTAGGTAGAGAGGTAGGTAGGTGGTAGTTAGGTAATGAGGTTTTTAGGTGGGTAGGTATATAGCTAGGTGGGCAGGTAGAGCAGAAAGAAGGAAGCCATAGGTGAATAGGTAGGTGGTAGGTCGGTGGGGTTAACCATAGGAAAGTATAGGTACAAAGCTAAATAGGCATTTTTAAACCAATATTTCAATTTTGTCTGTTTCCAGTTCAAGATGCAGCATTTTCCCCCATCAACAGCAGAAAGAAGTGAAACAGCTGATAGGGTTTTGGTCCAAAGTGACTGTTGATAGAAAAAAGCAGCAATAATACGATCTAGGCCCGAAGCGTGTGGAGTTACGGCTCCAGTGAAAAGACGCGCAGCTGTTGCATCATGTTACTTTCTGTTTCCACCCTCCACCTCCGTCTGGCAGCTGTGAGGAAAACCAGAAGAAGAAGCACGCCGCCGCAATTAAAGCCGAATTTGCCTTTCAACAACCCACTCTGCATGTTGGATGACTGACCCTCCACGGCTTCTCATCCTCCAACCCTGCAGAGTGGGTGAGAAGCATCCCTGTTTATTCTCAGCGCTCCTTCCATCAAACAGCACAACTCAGAGGAACAAGCTCTCTCACTGTGAGAAATTATACTTTCATTTGAAATGAGATAAATCCCTGAAAACTACAGCGTGATGATTCTCTTAAATGTCACTCTGATGAGCCGGCCGCTGCCAGGATAAGAGAATAGCTCGCACGCCCACTCTCTGGCAAATTTAGCAAACAGGTCATAATTTAAATGGTAATTGAATTTAACGAGATACGGACAACATTATGCTTAGAAAAGTATAATATATATAGAACTGATGATACAGTATTTTCCTATCAGTAGAAACACTGATTGTACCTTTGAGAGAGAGTTTGTTCAGTTATTGATTATGTGTTAAACTTTCTCGGTTTCTAAATCAATACAAAAACAAATTTAGTATCGTGTTGCACAAGTTGTTTGCCCACACGGATTTCTAATAATATTTAACAAAGCTATTCTAAGTTCTCTGAGTGTGTGTGTGTGTGTGTGTGTGTGTGTGTGTGTGTGTGTGTATGTGTGTGTGTGCGTGCGTGTGTCTGTGTGTGTTTTTTCCAGTGTTCAAGGTTACTGGGCAGTGAAATCAAATGAGTTTGCCAAGTCTTGTGTGTACATTTGCAAAGACGTGCCTGTATGGTTGCATAAGAGTGAAAGAATACACCTCTGACCCCAACCAGATACCGTCCCACCAGATCACAGCCACATATTACAGTCCATTCCTCTGTGTTGATCAGAACCGCTCCTGCACTTAGTTCTAACTCTATAACAAATGCATTCTGATCTATCCCTGTACTGCCATGAAGGGGTAAAAAAAAAAAAGAAAACCTTTGGCTTTGTGAAATACATTTTATTGTGGTAGTCAACAGGAGATTTTCATTCACTCGTCTCGCGTTTCATGAATTGTTGTCTCACACGATAAACTAGGGGAGAAGGTAAAGTCATGATCGCTTCAAATGCGTTGAGTGGAAGACAGCGAGAGGAGGTCAAAGTCATTCAGTTCAGTGGATGTCATTTCTGTCAATCAGACAAAGAAAAATATACATATATATATATATATACATATTACAATAACGGCCGGACACCTGTTCAGCTCGGAGTTGTTCATTCTCCTTGGCAGAGAGTCCCTGACCCTTGGTGGAGCTTGTTTTCTGGAACAAGCCTCTATTCCAATATTTCCAGCACAAGTCATAAGCAAGAGATATTAATACAAATGTTTAAAACCAGCTGAAAAGACAGTCCAGTATTATAGGTAACCCACATGGAGCTTTTACTTTGAAATGCTTGGGAAAACTGAATCATCTCAGCTGGGATACGTGAAACAGTGGTGCACAGTCTGACCCAATAACTCCATTACTTCTCCTGTTAATAATATCTATCCTGACATTTTCATTATCATATGCTGCTTCTAAATCTGAGTCGGAGCTCGTTTAACTTTCCGGATATTGTGCTCAGAAATACCTGTGATCACAGACCATAGAAATGTCCCTTAACATTCAAGAGTCGGTTTACACCAACCTCCAGGATCTTGAATAGATTTGGTGTACAGCATGTCCTTGGTACTGTGGTGTTGTGTGTGTTTCATGGCTTTCCTTTTTTCACCATATTACTGGGGACCTCCAGAATGATGTGTGTTCCTTCCTGGCTGTGATTGTTTTGTCTAAGGTTCAACCATAGCACTGTATATAAAAGATGGACAACGCATTTTATGTCATTGGGTATTTTTAGACTCAAACCGGTCACGATGATGACTTTATGACCACGTTTAGAAATCACATTTCATCTGAGAAGAAGTGAATTTGATTTCAGTTGGCGGTTTGCTGATCGCTGTGCCCGGGAAACTGTGCGAGAACAGTTTAGCACGTACGTAACAATGCACAGCAGGCCTGTGAAGCTTCGGATTTCTCCCACTGTTCCTTTGTGGAGGTTTGCTATCTATTTTTTCCTTCTTCTCTCCATGACTAAAAACAGCGGAGTAAGTGTGCGAGGGATGGATTAACCAGATTATGAGCTCATAAGTAACCTGTTAACATTATTATCTCTCTCTTTACCGACAGTAATGACCTTGAGTTTGCCTTGTTCCCGAGAGGAGTCGATGTGATCACAAGCTGGGACCAACGTGTGTGTGGACATTTTCCAAAAATGGCATCGTTTGGATGATGAGTTGAAGTATTGGACAGTTTGGAATTTTCCAACAGGCCTTGTGTGAGGAAAATGTTGATATTCTCAACTTCTCTGCATTTCTTTCATCGTGTTTGAACTTCACCGGCTTCTAGACGCCGGCAGTGTCCATCTCAACCACCTGATTTCAAAGCATATGTGTTCACGACTATAACCACTTGCTCGTATAATTCCATTTGAATACATGTGTTCTATAATGGAACTTTATGCCTTTTCATGTGTCTTCCATAATAACATGTAATCCATATTGTTGTACACCGGCTGTCGCCGGACATTGTATGATGTAGAATACTTGGTCTTATTGTTATATCACTAAGATTAAATCCACTGTCGACCTGGTGGAATATTCCCGATGTCATCTGCAAAGGGTGGGTTTCACTCCACACTGTAGATCGTGTATGTGTCAACACCACCGGTCCAAAAATATTCATACAAAACTATGCTATCGTCATGCATTTAATTTTAGGATCTGCAAAGTGAAACAGTTTTTGTTTGCATTCGATGAAGCTCAAATATCCATGTCAGGGAAGTCAAACTCTCATCTCCTCCACTGAGGAGTTTCCCCTCTTGCTTGTATGATGGAGATTGGTTCTGCTGCTCCTCCACCTGCAGCAGTAAAGTCTTCCGTGGTGTCCTCATGTCAGCAGAGTGACAGTCAAAGGGCTCTTCACATGACAACTGCATTACCCTGCATTCAGAAACAAGCACAACAAGCCACAGCCCACGGTTAGATCTCTGATTCTCGAACAGAGGACATTTGCTCACCTCTGGTAGAGATCGATTCATTCACCAGTTCGGATGAATACTTCCTGACTTCCTCTTTCTCTACATCGCCCTCGTCCTCCTCATCCCTGCCGATGAAGGCCAGCTCGTTCTCATAGCAGAAGGAGTTGGCCCCCGAGGTCGGGAATTTCCTCTGCTCCATTTCCTTGGCGCTGCATCTCGGGGTGGAGGGCACTTCGAATGTTTTGTTGAAGTAGGCGTAATCTATCCGGTACTGGTTCTTCTCTTCGAAGATGACCGGCTCAAAGCGGTGACCCCACAAAATCTCAGAGGACAGGTAGGAGGAGCGCGCCTGCGTCGTCATGGCCGTGGCCTCCACCATCCCCTCCAGTATGATCACTATCTCAAAGTCAGACGTCTCCAGATCCTGCTTACTGATGCCAAACAGTGGACTCTCTTCATCGATCTCATGTATGACAGTGAGGGGTGCGACCAGGAAGAGGCGGTCTGTGCCTTTGTCGTAGCCCACGTTCATGTCGATCTGGTCCAGGGGGATGTACTCGCCCTCCACTGTGTACCGGTGCTTGACGAGCTGGGCGCGCACGTGAGCCTCCACGATGTGGCTCTTCCTCAGGTTAGCGACTCGGAACAAGAGGCACAGCTTCCCGTCACGTAGAGCGATGACTGCGTGGTGGCTGAACAGTAGAGTCTCGGCGCGCTTCTTTGGCCTCGCCATCTTGGCCATGATAGCACCAATCATGAAGGCGTCGATGATGCAGCCCATGATGGACTGAAAGACCACCATGAAGACGGCGGCGGGGCATTCCTCCGTCACACAACGAGCGCCATACCCAATGGTCGTCTGGGTCTCAATAGAGAACAGGAAAGCTGCCACAAAGGTGTTGACCTGCAGGACACAAGGAACAAAACTGTCGTCTCCTGCGGGATGGTCCATGTCCCCATGCAGGAGGCCGATGACCCAGAATGCCAAGCCGAACGTTAACCACGACACCACAAACACCAGGCTGAACAGCAGGAACATGTACCGCCAGCGGATGTCCACACAAGTTGTAAAAATGTCCGATATGAATCGCTGCGACTTCTCATCCATGTTTGAGGAATGGATGTTGCAATGGCCACTCTTGGTGACAAACCGCCCATGGCATTTGCGTCTCGTGTGAATCTTGCAATTGCCAAAGTTGCCCACGGCGGGCATGGTCCCCAGTCGCAGGCCTTGTTCTTCACAGGACACGAAGCTGTGGTGGTGGGCCCTTCCCACACTCATGCCTCAGTGGGGCACGGTCACGTGGCTTCACACTATCAGCCCAGCTCATACAGACCACGCTCACGGGAAATGCACGGCGCCAAAAACTTGACGTCGACTGGAATCGAGAGCTGAGGTGCAACCGTTGTTTCCTGAAAAGAAACAAATATCAATTTGCGATCATCTGTCCACACTGTCGCGTTCTAAATGCATGAACGTTAAAGGAAAGGTGGATAAAAACATAACGATAACTTTATTGCACTGTATTAATTCTTATAAATCTATACATTTTGATTGAACATCTTTCCTATTGTACATTTGTGTAGCTCGAGATCCTCAGAAGATCGTCTGGCAGTTCCACAGAGCATGTTGAAAACTAAAGGGGACAGAGCCTTTGCATTCTGGGTCCGGAGGCTGTGGAGCAACCTGTCAAGAGAATATAAGTCTGAGACATCGTTGTCTTTTAAGTATCAGAATAAAACTTTCTTCTACCTGATAAGCTTGTCCTGATTTTAACTGAACTGTTTGTGTATTTCATTTTATTTCCCCTTTAAAATAAAATGTTATTTGTTTAATCACTTTTATTATTTTTATTATTATTATTATTATTATTATACAGGTTAGAGTATGTTCCACTTTCCTTCTCAATGCGACATTACATGTATCGTGTCATAGCAGCTTACCTCCACTTCTCCCTGGCCTCTGCTGGAAATACTCGGGTATAATAAGATACATTTTTCTCTGATCAACAAGGTACAGAAATAGCCGGCTAATCCAATACCCTGCCATTTTATGTGACTGATCTTCTGTTTCCTCCAGCTGGTACAACTATCAGAGTATGTGGAGTACGGTGATCAGGCTGTGTGTGATTCCCCTGTGATACTGAATTGGATAATAATATGGGCAAGGGGGGGGGGGGGGGGGGGGGACAGAGCACCGAGTTAGGTATCACGGAGTAAACAACTTCAGACACAAATGTCATGACGGTAACAATCGATGGGATCACTCCAGGCACATCAATGGAAATAATATTTTTATAATATACAATAATAATAATAATATGTCGCTTAAACTTCAGGGGTTTGCCAAAATCCTCTGGGGACCATGCATAACTATAGGAACAATTTCATCAAAATCCAGATCTAATATTTCTCAGAACATTTCACTAAAAGCTAAAAATGTCGACCTGCACGTCTGTGGGAGTTTTCCTGTGGGAATCCGGTGTCTCACTATCTCGTAGCTGTTGAGGCCGACATTTTCATACGGAGTCACGGCCAATTTTAGCCATGTTATATATCAAATATCACACACCTGCATTAGTGACATAACGAGAAAACATAATAAAAGATGCTGAATTTGTCCCTGGTTCATGTGCACCAACCGAAATGTGTCTCCCATCATTGGTTACAGGAGAAGTTTAGGTTAATCTGTTGAGAATCTGGCTGCATTTAGCTCTGATGGAACTTCACTCATTTCATGTCATAAAATATTCACAGCCGCAGCATCACGCTGCCGACTCCAGGGAGCGGGGGGGAAGCAGTTCAAGGGTACGCCTGGACGTCAGCTTGGGGGGACATGCTGGTCAGCCACTGGAAATAAGTGGATCGGACGTGACGTGTTGAAAACATTTTTATTGACTTGTGCGTTTAACTAAATTTTACACAGTTAAACCATCATTGAATTTTATTTTATTATTTTACGCAGCTCTATCGACTTTATTTGTATTATTTTACTCATTTGTTTTTTTAGACTCCTCTTTATTTCTTTTACCTCTTTTATTCTAACTGTGCTTTCAGATTTAAAAAACATATTATTTAGCATTTTTGCACCTTGAATCTACTTCCCTGTATGAAATTTGCTTTGTGAATAAAGCTGCCTCTGCTTGCCTCGGATGACAGTTAATTGCTGTGAAAAACTGCAGAGCAAACAGGATGTCATGGGCTCAGAGAGGCTGCCCTGCAGGTGTCCCACCATGACACCTCTATGAATAGACAGACATTAATACCCTGTATACACAGCAGATAATCAAATGGTAGATGATTAATTCAATAAATGTGTCCTGTGTACATTCAAGCGTCGCAGGGGAGATTCAATTAGAGGTTTGTGTCACAGTGAAAGAGTCCAGACTGCAGCATGACAATAACTGAGAGTGTTTGTTTATTCCTGGGTTTGTTTGTCTTTGCACTTTTCTCGTCACAGATTATTTGCTCTTTCTCAGTGTTCTGGTTGCTAGGAGCCAGGATGTTAAAAGATATAAATATCTAATATTCAGTGTGATCACTCCTCAGTTCTCTCTGGAGCCACGGACGCTCTGCCTGCTGGGCTGACATGTTTCCCTACATGAAAAATACAGTGTATGGAAGGTGTGGAGTGTCAAATTGAAAGGATTTATCTTACCTTGTGTGCAGGTGATTCTGGTTCCAGTTCTTCCGGAGCTTTCAGCCAAACCGCCTCATGTTGCTCCTCTGTTACGGGTAGAGCCCCTCCATCCTCCTGAGGCGTGAGAGTGGACGGCTGCAGCGCTCCTGCATGTCTCCGTCTCCACTCAGAGAGACCATCACAATCCCTCCTGCTGTTAAGTCCCAGAAAGGTGTTGATTGAGGTCCACTAGATCAGAAAGAGAGCAGAGATTGGAAAGAGAGGGTCTGCAGGGTCCGATCGGATCACATAATCACTTCCTCGCAGCTCATTCTGGAGTCATAACAGTCTGTCCTCTTCCATGTCTCCCACTTTCCTGGTATATGTGCTACCTGATCCTGCTCTGCTGCAGATCCCACTCCGTATCCCACATCAAGTGAACTCCTGCTCACTGCTCGGCTCTCCTCCTCCCCCTCCCTTCCACAGTGTCACTGAAGATACTTGGCATTTGGAGACTATGTGCTCTTCCCCGACCGAGTTGTTGTTGATCAGCTGTGCCCGGAGCAGACAGAACCAACCGGGTTATTCAGGGCTGATGTGCACGGGACAGACCGGCGGTGACCAGAGAATAAACACATTGGTTTTACTGAATTCACTGGGTTATCTTATCCTGGAATAGACAACTACTGGACCCATAGACCAACACTTTTAATTTAAACTTTAACATCCAGGAATAAAAATCTACCCAATACTCATTTACACATCTGTGGAAATATATATTTAGACTGACTCTGTCACGTTGCCTTTATCTTCTGACTGACACTGCACTGATCACAGAGTGGGTGGTGCGCTCTCCATTTTGACTCATTCAGAAGAGAGAACAAGCTTCTGTTGGACACGCCGGATGATGAACAAGCCCAATGTGGGCACTTTTTAGATGAGCATCACTCATTTGTCTTGTGTAAGCCTGAGTGAAGGAGGGAATCTGTGGATTTCACATGTATCACAGAAGCAATCGCTCCCACGATCAGTCGCAGAAAGGCTGAGAAGAGCCGAGAGCCGTGCTGACGTCCAAGAGAGATTATACTGAGACACATGACTGGTTTAGGGATGTGGGGACTTTTGCAGGTAATTGCAAAAAAACACAAATTTCAAGTTATAAACGATTATCAATGACCCCAAACGTCTTCCGTGGTGATTTTCAGCTGCTGCCTTCAGGAATGTGTTTTAAAAAGCCTTTATATGAAACAATTAGGAAGAAGTGACAGTGACTATGGTCAGTTTACCTTGATGGATTACACATGCACTCTGTTTGTCCTTGAGAAGACATTTTTCCATCCAACTTTTGTAATTATTTGTCAGTTAAATTTAGTATCTGAGGAAATGAAAAGCGTGGACGACCTCTTCTAAGTCTGCAGAAGACAGGGAGGGCCTACTCCTCTTCAACCAGGGAAGGGGGGGTAGGTATGATGCAGGGCCGGGTCTAGACAGGCATGTATGAGGGGGCAGCCACAAATCTTGAGGGGGCATTGTGCCTAACCCTAACCCTAACCCTATTTAGTTTGAGGGGGCACAACATTTATTTGAGGGGGCCAGGCCCCCTCTTGCCCCTGCCTAGACCCGGCCCTGGTATGATGGCTTCTGATTTGGAGTCGATTGCCCCTTGGGGGATAAATAAAATAAGATGAATTGAACTGAATAGTGTGGAAAAGTGTGGACTACTGGTGGTACTATAAAAAGTCAACAGGATTAATCATCTGGTTTCTACAAATATCTGAACTAAATATCACGGCACTTCATCCAGCCGATATTTCATTGAAAAACAAAAAAGAAATGCTCTGCTCAGGAGTTTCTAATTCTTTCCTGAGACAGCGCTGATGAATAGCTCCAGCACTGTGCTGACCCAGATTCACAGGAGGCCCCCGCGGAGAAAAGACACAGACGAGAGTGACACTGCAGCACGACGGCCTCCGAGGAAGCTCAGCCACGGGAGTCTGAGTATCAGCTTCCTGTTGTAGGTAATAGAAATAATATTTGACCTTTAAGAGTGTTTGTGCCGTCGGTTGTGTGGATATTTGCAGCCAGTGAGATCATGCATTTGGCTCATTTCAAAAACAGTTGTGTGTTTGCTCCTGTGAATGTTTGTGCCGCCTTGCACTCCCATGAGAGCGCCTCCCTGTGGACAGGAGTGTTCCACACAGCATCTGGTCCAAACTAGCAGCTGATCTCAGACTCTTGTCTCCTGTGAACTTGAGATGACTCCAGCACGTCCACGGCTGCTCACTTTACTTCTGCTTCTAGACATTTGTTTCAGAAAAACGTTTCACTGGTGGAGGAAAAAAGCTGAACTGAACAGAAGTGACACAGGAGCTGAGATCCTCTATTGGTTTGTATTTGAAATAGAATAATTTGAACTGTTTATCACTGAAAAATATAACTCACAGGAACATGATGAAGGAACTATAGTGTTAAATGTCTGTGTATGTTGCTGTTACTCTGGTGTCAGGTCTGTAAGTGGGTTATGGGTTCAGGGGATGGAGGACCAGATGTGAAGTGTGCCATCAGGACAGAGAGAAGCCGGAGTCCAGCCAATACCTCGCACCAGCACCAGGTTATTTAAAGGCCGCCTCAGTGCGGCAGCTCAAAGTGGGCCACGGCTCCGACGCACTCAGGACACGAGCTGCAGCGTTTGATCCCCTTTCAGATTGTCAGCAAACACCCTCCTGATTCATTTCAAGTGTTATGTCATGTTGTGGGGGACGATGTGTGGTACAGGAGACACCAGGGCACCAGGGTTTTTACTCGAAGCTCAGTGAGAAAAACATGGTTCTGGCAGGACACTCAGGAGCAGGAGCAGGAGCAGGAGCAGGAGCAGGAGCAGGAGCAGGAGCAGGAGCAGGAGCAGGAGCAGGAGCAGGAGCAGGAGCAGGAGCAGGAGCAGGAGCAGGAGCAGGGCTGGTACTCTGATCAAACAACTGTGTTTGACCGTCTGTTTCCTTCCCTCCCACCAGCTCTCCTGCTGCTCACTCTCACTGGGGGTCATTATTCTATTAGATAAAGATCTGTACAAAGATCTGTATCTGATGCTGAGGTTTTAAATGACCTCTTCTGTTACTGAACTTGACAGAACCACGTAATCATAATCTTAATCATAATCATAACACCTTTATATAACACTTCTCATACTTCTGTAATGTATTCCCTCATGTATTATTTCATCCAGCAACAGATTTACAGACAGATATTACTTGATTATCATGAGCAGATTAGCTGCAAGTTTATTCTCGCATAATTATGAGTTCAATATTATAATAGTACTAGTTGTTACTTCCAAGATTTTTCCACCTTACAATATTATCAACTTGTTACATCTAGGCTGTTACATTTGTTCAACTGCTGTGGATATTATTAGTTTAAAATAACAACAGGAGAAAACTAAAATCCATTTTAGGAATAAAGCATGAACCTCAAACAAAATGGTTGCAGGCCTGTAACACAGGAAACACAGAAGTGATCAAGGAAGATGGAGAACAAACACAAACATAAAAGTTTAGAGATAGACTGTTGGAAGCCAACACCGATAAAAATCAGCCTGTGAGTGGGGAAGAGAGGCGTCGTGCACCTACCCAGCACAACTTAATATAAAATACTGCGCTTGCAAAACACACAGGGTTTTATTTAACTTTTTTGTTTGGTAGATGTTCCAATCATCCTACTCCTGTAGGGAATATGCTCCAGAGCAGCCTCATCAACATCCTGCATGTCTCATGATAATGAATTGCTCTCACGACGTGGGATGACCCAGGGAGGCCATGTTAGCTCCACACTAGAAGGACTGGAGGTTGGATTCAGGTCTGACAAAATCACTCAAACTGTGTTTCCACTCGTCATCCAGATAAAAAGTGAAACACGGTCTGATCCTTGTGAAAAAGCTTTTTTTAGTTACTAACACATCTGTTTTCCACGGTGGCAGAAGTGTTATCGGGTTTTATCACCATTTGACTATTTCCCCCACTAAGTGATTTGCATGGCGTGTTCAGGGTGTTATTATCAACTTCACGTGTATTTTTGCACATGCTGTCCTAGATGCTGACACATTTTTTCTACTCACAGCTCATACAAGAGGTGACTGTGTAAAAGTGGCTCCAATCACCTTCATCCTCATCATCACCCTCCAGGGCAGCGGCTGGTGTTGCCTGATTGACGTTGGTGCCAAATTTATATTTGTCTCAGGTGAAGGATTCATCCATCGTCATGGAAACGCTGACAGATTTTGAGTTTGATGCAAACCAGTCTCATGTAGGTCACACGCCTCTGGACCTGATTTTGTAACAGCGTGATCCAAATCAAGCTGATAGAGAAAAAAACAGAAAAATAAGCTGCTCGCGGCAGCAGCTCCTGGATGGTCACCGGGACGTGAAAACACAAACACACACATGTGTCACGTGTGAGATGAGGATGAATCAGAGCTGTGGTTGTGTCAGGCCCCGGTGCAAACTGGAATCTGAAGTGTTTCTGAAGCAGAGTGTGCTCCACCGATCAGAGCGGCTCCACCGCCGGCTGCTGTAATTGATCTTTGCATGACTAAAGGGGGCCACTTATTTTTACAGCCCGAGCAGGTGCACCTGTGTGCTGGTGTTTTCACATCGTCCATGGATCAGTCATGAGCATTTATGGGGCAGCTCAACTCGGAGCGAACCTTGCAGGTGCGCACACACACACACACATACACACACACACACACACACACACACATACACACAACACACGTACACTGCATCACACACACCGAGAAATACAGAAACAAACCAAACACACTCTCAGTAATCTCTTTCACAAAAATAATTTAAGAAATCCAGGAGGACCAGACCTGGAGAGTTTATTAACATGTTGATAAAAGGTTTCATCATTG
The DNA here is from genome assembly GCF_947347685.1 of Pleuronectes platessa. Classification (NCBI taxonomy): domain Eukaryota; kingdom Metazoa; phylum Chordata; class Actinopteri; order Pleuronectiformes; family Pleuronectidae; genus Pleuronectes; species Pleuronectes platessa. Next base: position 19,391,075 of record NC_070641.1, read on the forward strand.
GTTTCACCCATAATTCACTTAAAGTCAACTTAGTTAACTCAGTGTGTGTATCCACTGTTTCTCCCCATTTTATTGCAACAAACAAATACTTAAAACCTTAAGTATTTTAAACTTAAACTTAACTGAGGAATAAACACTTGAACAAACATTAAAGTGATAAGAACTACCTGTAATGACAGGAAGCATCTATGAGAAAAGTTTGGCTTTTTAGTTCTTGTCCCATCTGCGAACATGGAGGAGATGGGATTTATGACCTGTATTGCAGCCAGCCACCAGGGGGCGCTCAAGATGCTTTGGGGAGCAGTCATGTCACGTCCATCTTTAAATAGAATCTGTGGATACAGCAATATGAACTTTGCTGTTTAAAGACAGAGGAGAGTGATAGAAAAACCACCTGAAGAACTGATGTTTGTTCTGTTTCAGAACAAACATCAGCTCTTCAGGTGGTTTTTCTATCACCACCTGTTCTGTTTCAACCGTCACTGGGAGCCAGTAAAACCTGGAAGGAGCAGAATTATAACCAGGATGAAAAACTATGAGGAATCAGCTCTGCTCTTTCAAAGTGTCGGCTCGTGACAACACACCACGAGAGTTTCACACACTGTCGTCACAGGGAAGGAGAGATGAGTGCTGGGGTTTAATGAGGTGCAATATTCCTCCTCAGGAATGTGACTCCGCGGCTCCAAGGACACCGGGAGCTTATATTTATAATTTACACGGATCTGTGGAGGATAACTGCACATCTTACACGTCAGGGGTCGTCTGAGGTAAACTGGGTGAACAGTGTAAGAGATTTTAAAAGAAATTAAAAGAGGGTTAATGTTGCATCACGCTACATCTAGTGGTGAAAAGGGTTAATAACAGCTTTTATGCAACTGATGCAACACTGATGAGTTTTCATTTGATGACAAACACAGACCTCAGATCTTTACCATCCTCTAGTGGTAGTCGGAGGCTTGTTTTTTCTTCTTTTTTTTCACAGCGTGAAGCACAAACAGATTTTGTATCCAATAAAAAACATTATGTAACACATTTTTGTGTAACAACCTAGGTTACACACACATTACAGATATATACACATATATATATAGACACTCTCTAAGCTGCACTCGACAAACAGCCGTCTTCCTGTGATGTGCAGATTCCAACGTCTGCGGATCAGAAGGACTCAAACAGCTTCAATCTCTCTTGGACAGAGAGGCCGTCTTTCAAACTCTGCACGACAAACACAACATTCAAATAAATAAGAGACAAAATCGTTATTCATAGTGACATACTTAACTGTTGGGTGAAGGTTAGAAAATGGTTCAAACATCCTCTTAAACTCTTGCTTTGTGATGAGTATACATTCTTGTTTGCTTTATAATGTACATTCTACTAAACATTTAACTTAAAAACAAGGTTTACCTTCGATCTCGCTCTGATCTGACGCGTGAGCGATGACTTCTGAGTTTTCTTCTGAAAAGCAGCGCTACTTGTGTTCGGCGTGGAGTCCTCTGAGAGAGAGTGCAACATCAGAGAGGGATGGTATTAGTGGAATGAATGGATATTATCGGATTCCCTGTTCAGCCAGGGGTCTCTCTGTGTGGGGTCTGCATGTTCTGTTCCCCAAATGATTCTCTAACCAACTAAAGACACTCTAGATTATGTGTGTGACTGTAAATCTCACTGAGGCTTTTTCCCGGTGTGTCTCTCTTTGCAGACCAAGGTCCCATCTTGAAATGTTCAGCGTTGTGCTTGTTGACGTCTTGCTGCAGCTCCTCCTGGCTGCTCGTGTAGAGCGTCTTCAGCTTGTTCTGGGCAAAGATTTTGTCCTGTCAATGTGAAATCACAGTTATAGTGTTAAATCGCTGCTCTTGTCATGTAAATAATAAATATATTAACAGACACAATTTGATATGTTTTTTTTAAGTTTGCAATTGCATCTGTTAAATACAGTAAATAATAATGTACCCTTCAAACAAATGGAAAAGTCTGCCTGTCTGTATGTCTGTCTGTCTGCCTGCCTGCCTCCCTGTCTGCCTGCCTGCCTGTGTGTCTGTCTGCCTGTCTGCCTGTCTGTCTGCCTGTCTGTCTGTCTGCCTGTCTGTCTGCCTGCCTGCCAGCCTGTCTGTCTGTCTGTCTGTCTGTCTGTCTGCCTGCCTGCCTCCCTGTCTGCCTGCCTGCCTGTCTGTCTGTCTGCCTGTCTGCCTGTCTGTCTGCCTGTCTGTCTGTCTGCCTGTCTGTCTGTCTGTCTGCCTGTCTGCCTGTCTGTCTGTCAGAGGATTTTCTCTATTTGGATCTCGTGATCCCGGAGGTTCAGAGCCTTCAGTACCATTCGAGCGATCTTCAACTCCTCCTTGAGTGAAGACGCTTCCTGTCGGAGGAACTGCATCTCTGCCTCCCTCGCCCGCAGAATCACCTGTGGTGTGACAGGTCAACAGAGTGTGTTAGAGTAAATATTCAGGTTCTCACTCATCTTGAATAATAAATAATATGTTTCTTGGCAGAACGTTTTAGGAGGGAGACTTTGAGGAGACGTCCTGATGCTCACCTCCATCTCATAGAAGTCAGTTGTCTGTGCAACCACATGTGGTTGTTTCCCATTCATCGAGAACTGTAGCTGCGACATTGCATCCGTCTCTCTCTTGAAGGATCACACACACACACACACACACACACACACACAAACACACACACACACACACACATACAAATACAACGTTTACATTATGATTTAATAATATCCGGCTACAGGACCTGTTTAAGAAGAAGCGGTTTGTACCTGCTTCTTCATCAGCTCCTGCTTTTCTTGGCGGTGCTGCATCAAGCATGTCCTCTCGCTCTGCAGCTCGTGGCTCAGCTGGGAGTTCTCCAGGCATTTCTGTGTGTGCTGAACTGACAGCACCTCCAGCTCCTTGTGCAGCAGCTGGATCTCCTTCCTGCAGAGGGGAGATGGTGTTGTCCAGTCAAATTCAAAGCAGCTTCCCTGGAACAAATGCTATAGTGATAGAGTATTCTATGGTCGTCAGTGTCTCAGAGTACAACTGAGATGATGGGATCAGTACTCACTCGTATTCAATGTGCAGTTGTCCGATGTCGGCACTTTGCCTGATGTGCTGAGACTGCCTGCTTTTCTCCAGCTCCTGTTTATGGGCTCTCCTCATCGCTACAATTGCTGGGAGGAAAAAATGATCAGATATAGAATGCCTGACTCCAACACTTACTTTCGACTTTTCCTGATGGACAAAGCTTCTGTTCCCATGTGTCCTTTATTTGTCGTGATAAAACTACAGCTCTCTCAAACTTAGCCAAGTAATGCATGGATTCCCTTGAATGGCCTAGAGTGCTTTTACTTTGACATTTCCGCCCTGACTACTTCATGTACCTGCCATGGTGGCAGCCGTCTCTTCCTGCAGCAGCTGGTCTTTCTCCTGCAGAAGTGCCGCCACCTCCATCTGATGCTGCTGCTGCAGATCTACCAGCAGCTTCCTGTGCATTTCCTCCGCAGCAGTGACGCCGTGATCCTACGTTGGAATTCAGGAATTAGACTTCTATTTATATCAAGTCAATCCTGTTTTATTCATGCAGCTCAACATAAAGAAGATTACCTCAATGTGTACAGTAAACAACCCTTTGCATAGCTTTTATATACATCAATGTCTGTTAGAGGGGATTATATATACACAGTGATATAGTTATTGTATTTGGTAGTTACTGCTTTTGGTCAAACAAACAAATACATATCAATAACCTTAAATTATAGATTTATTAATTTTACATATATTCACTTATAAAGACAAACAAACATGTGATCACACTACAATTTTCACAGTGTAAAAACTTGAGGGATTCTGATAAGACTTCAATAGTTTGATAAATAAATAAAGTCTTTGTTACCTGAGGCTGGAGATGTTTCTGGTGGACTTCTCCCGCTGCCAGAGCGTCACAGTTACTTTCACTGAAAACAGGCGCCTCAGTGCAGCTTCTCTGTTTCTCTATGGTATAGTATCCATGCAAGTGTTTCATCTCCTCCTCGTGGATCTGTTGAAGTTCTCTTATCTTCTCTTGAAAGCTGCTTTCCAGTTTTTGCATCCGCTCCTCGTGATAGTCTTCGATTCTCTGTATGTCTTCCAGGAGCCTCTGGTTCCCAGACTCCACGGATATGATCTTTTGCTCGGCACGCTCCAGCTCCTCCCTGAGCACGCTGTTGTCCTCCTGGAGCAGACACAAGGTGTGATTTAACGCCTCCTGCTCATCCATCGACGTGGTGTCTTGCTCTTTGCACAGAGCCTGCAGTTTGTTCTGCTGCACCTCACTCTGCTTTAGTTCCTGCTCTAACTGCAAGTGCAGCCGGTCCGACAAATAGATCAGCTTTGCCTGCTCCTGCATCCAGTCAGTGTCCACGTCTGAACCATTTTCCCCACTGAAGTCCACATCGCCCTCACTGCCGGGTCCGTCTGAGATCTCCTGGCAGAGCTGCTTTAAGAATCTGGCTCTTCTTTGCAGCCGGGACGTTAGTCTCCCTAACCACTCGGGTTCCTTCTCGGCCTCCACCTTTTTGTCATCAGACAGTTTTTTTCCAGCTGGTTCTGTAGCCTCCTCTAAACCTCTCCCCTCTACCTTCACTTGCTCCTCATACGTTGCCAGCTCTGGAGGGCTGGTATCTGCCAGACCCGTCTTTTCACACTCCACCTGTTGACTCTCGTAGCGCTGCTGAAATTTCAAGGCAGCGCAGATGAGCTCAGCTTCGGCACAGCCTCTACCAATCACACTTTCCAAATGCTCTTCGCCGTCATATCCCATTTTCCGAGACTGAGTTATTTTTTCTCTTCTCAGGGCTAATATTTGGGAGATGATGCTTTTGTACTTGTGTGCCACATTCCCCTCATCATCTCTCACTGCTAAGGATATTTGACCGATGCCACGTTGACTCTGAAGGACAGACAGCATTTTTCCTATGACAAATATTTCCCTCAATAAGCACTTCCTCACACTTGTCATGCCATTCTCCGCTGGAAACGTATCAGTGAGTTTGCTTTTGGCACCAAGGCCACTTAAAGCTCCAGACACTGTCTCATCATGGAGGATTTTCTCCTCTCCTTTGCTGGCATTGTGTGACTCGTGCTGATGTTTCTCTGCGTCTCTCTCTCCTTGCTGCAGGCAGGCTGCAGCGGCCGCCAGCTGCTTCTCAAACTGTGCAACATTAATCGGGGTGGCTTGGAGCCTGTCCCTGCAGGCTAGCACGATGTTCAGGCAGAGCTGGAACCTGCCGAGCAGCACCCGGCAGCGGTTCTCGGACTCCTGGGCGAAGCGCTGACTCTGCCTGGCCTGGCTGTGGAGCAGCAGGCTGAGGTGCTGGGCCGTGGCTCGGCTCTGGGTGAGCTGGGAGTAGAGGTGTGGGTCCTGGCAGCCGAGGTGACCATGGTGTTCCTCCAGGCGTTGCGTGATGTCCTTAAGCTTCTCCTCTGTCACATAAAGCTTCCTCTCCAGTAACTGGATCACAGACATAAACCTGTCTGGGTCATCTCCAGCCGTGACGATGTGCTGGTACGACTGGTCGATGGAGCGAGACCTGTTTCTTTTACGTTTATCAGAGCGGTGAAGAGCATCTGTGGTGTTTGAGCTGTCGGAGAGCTCGTCACTCTCTGCTCCATCTTCTCTTCTAGCATTGAGAAGATCATTCACCTGCTTTTCTCTCTCACTTGAGTTGGAAACCTTCAACACCTCATTCAGCCTCACCTCTGTCTCCTCCAAGCTGTTTCCAAGGACTTCCATCTTCAGCAGAACTTCACTCAGCTCTTGCTCCTTCCCGTCCAGGAGTCTCTCGTATCCTTCTCGCATGTCCTGCGTTTCAGACTCCCTCTGCTCCGCCTTCCCCAAAGCCAGCTGCAGTTCCTCGCAAACTCTTTCATACGAGTGCTCAAGATTGTAGTACTGGGTTTCATCTGTTTTCAAGCGGCTCTGCAGCCTGCTCACCTCCCCTTCCGCCTCAGATAACTGGTTCTGCAGCTCCTGACAGCGATGGCCGAGCTGATCTCTTTCCTCTTGTAGTTTATGTACAGCAGATACCGTACATGTAAGCTCCTCTTGGAGCTGCTGCTGAGCCACCTCAATTTCTGTGGTCCAGGCCTGAGTCTTGCTCTGGCTCTGATCCTGAGCCTTGTCCAGCATCTCCTGAAGGTCCTGTGAGTGTTGCATGGCCTGCTCCAGACTCGCAGCCAAGCTCCTCCGTTCTCTGTCCTGACTTGCTTGAAGGAGCATGAGGTGCTTCTGCAGACGAGACTCTTTTTCAGCCTGTGCTTCCTCGTTGGCACAAAGTTGTCTTTCCAGGTCTTGGAGATGTTTCTGCAAGAGATCGGCCTCCTGCTGGTGATCGTGATGACCCTGCAACTCCTGCTGCAGCTGCGTCAACCGAGACTCGGCCTCCTTCTTCTGCTCCTCGCTGGCACTCAGCTGGGACTTCAGGGAGGACACACGATTCTCCCACTCCTTCTCCTGCTCCAGAAAGCAACGTCGATCTTGCTCCAGATGAGCTTGTGCGAGAGCTGTGGCGTCGCCTGTGACCAGTAACTGAGCCTGTTGAGCCAAGAGATCTACTCTTCGCTGTAGCTCGGTTTCTCTGGCCTCCTCGTGACTCCTCTTCTGCGTCTCCAGCTCAACGCGGAGGTCGTGGTTCAACTTCTGCAGTCGCTGTAAAGTCACAGCTTGTTCCGAAGAGTTTGAAAGAAGATCATTCTAGAGGGGGACAGAGAGCTTTAAATAGGAGGAACTGTTCTGTACATGCTGAATTTAATATTTATATTTCACAGTGTCTTCTACCTGTGGAGGAACCGATTCTGTTGAAGGTGTCTCACGCTCATGTTTCAGTTCATCCTGCAGATTCCTGTTTAACTGCTGGAGTCGAGACAGTTCCTTCTGTGTTTGCTCCAGCTGTGATATAACGGCAACAAAATGTGATAATGTGTCTCATATTAAATATTCCTAAACAAAAAAAAATTCTTCTGATTCTTAGACGGTTGAGCTGCTTGTTATTTCCTGCATGTGACACCATGTTCACACAACAACAAGGGTTTTTAACATATCGTGGATTTTGAATGGACAAGATCGATGCACATGAAGTCTCACCTCTTGGACCAGCTTCACATTTTGCTGCTGCTCACATCGGGTTTCCTCCTCTTTTATGGAGACGTCTATGTCTGTGAAAACCAGGACAACAAAAGAACTATTAACACAAAGCAAAAAGATTTGAATCCTCACTGACTGAATGATCAAAATAATAATTTCCCTCGAGGGACCTATAATTACATTTCTAAACACTGTAATAAAAACAGCAGGTGTCAATTTGCCATTGGGACGTTTCATTTAAAAGTAATAATTGAAAAAAGGACTATTTATCTCAGTTCACTCACCAGTTTGTGGCGGACAGGGATCAGAGGGAGCAGCGTGGTCGTCCTCCACCTGAGGACTCACAGGAGGTGGAGCTGAGTTACTACCACTGCAGTTCTGCTCCTTCTCGGGCTGCAGCTCCTTCTCCTGTTCCCTCTGCTGCTGATGTGAATCCTCTGTCTTGTCGCTGGTTTCCTGCCAATAGCTGTCAGTGGTTTCAGATTCACACACAGCCTCAGCCGACTCTGAATCCGCTTGATGTGATCTTTCTAGAGTTTTCTGCCCTGGGAGGGAGCTGTGAGCACGAGGAAAGAAACGTCTTCACAAGGGGAGATGCTTAAAGTCCCAAAGATTTGATACAAGCTGTGCAACAACTCCAGTTACCTTGTGACTCCAGCTGTTATACTGGGCCTCACGTTCTTCAACACAGCTTGGACCCAGTTGCGTCTCATCCCAGAGGTCATTGCACAGAGCGCGGCCGACACTCCATCTTTGGTCTGTGGGGAAAACAACAACAAATCCACTTCTGATTCTGATTGGCATAATAACTCAGAGATTGGATGATTACAGCCACTGCAACATCCACTTTTATGTAGAAGAACCATGATGAATGGTTTAAAGCATAAAGGGTCGAAGATGTCTTCCTGATGTTTGCAGCATCTGTGCAACATCAGTTATTAATATAATAACTCAGCCTTTAAGTACCTGTTCCTTTACTCTGTTGCAGTGATGATAACGTGCAGCGGTAGAGACTGAAGAGGAGGAAGTCATCTTCTCCACATCATCACCATGATACTGGTCTGCGTAATAACTTTATGACACAACCAAAAAAAGTAGAAGACAAACCCAGTTTTTAATGAATGAGCATTATAAACATTTGTAATTCAGTTGGATTAAAGCATTTATGCAGAACAACATTAGATGAAAAGTCGGACAAACCTGATTTGCTCCTCAGAGGTCGACAGTCGGCCAGAGTTCAGGATTTTCTCTCCTGAGTTTTGTCCTTTATTATCTTGTGAGTTTGGAGATGCATGGTCTGAATCTGTTCAGAGGCAACAGTAGAGAAAAAACTTTAAATGAAACTGTTTGATGAGGTTCATCACTATTTGCTTTCAAATCTTTAAAGTCCTCATTTAATTTGTTGTGGTGCAGAATAAGAAAAAATCCACAAATAGCATAATAAAAAGAGCCATTAGATTTTCAGAAACATAAAAGATTCATGGCTGAAATGTAATTTAAATTAGCTTCATGAGATATAATCCTAATGACACATGAGTGACTCCACCTCGTCTGGAGGATCTCTGGTCGAGTCTGCTGAGAGAGCGGCTGCTCCTCATGAACGGAGCGGTCTTGAGCGAGGGCGTGTGGAGGGACGAGAAGCTCCGGCTGCTGCAGAGGCGGAGAGCAGGTCTTCTCGGCTGAGGTGCCGGTCCGGTACCTGGGGGGCCAACGCTGCCATGGTGGCCGAGGCTGCCTCTTTTCAAACTGCCTCCAACTTTAGCGATGCCTGCTGTGAAGTCGCTGCCTCTGCCGCTTTGGCTCCTGCCACAGCCGACGCTGGGTTTAGACACACCGCTGCCGGGGTGTTGAGCACCACCAGAGGCCGGCACTGTGAGTTTGTCCTTTAGGAGACAGAGAGAATGTGAGCGACAGCAGACACTTAACAACGACAGGTAATAAGACAGTAGAAAGCTCCATCTGCGTCTCAGGTATGGGGATGAAAAAATAAAGATGTCAAACATCACACCTCCTGCTCACCCCCATCCCAGCTTGGACTCTTTAACACAAACAATCCAATCACCACTGGAGAGAACCCTGTAATCCTCGCAAGAGCTCTTAATTTGCTTAAGTACCATCTGACCGACACTGTGATCGAGGACACACACACATTCAACTTAATCACACTTGAGCATCGGGGGAGTCATCAGACACACACAGTCTATTTCTAGTCTTTTCCAGTCTGAGCAGGCGCAACCTCTCCGACTGCAGAGGCTATCAATCTGTGGCCGAGGCCGTGACGCAGAAATCAATTGGAGGAGGATGGAAGAGTCCTGACTCAGTGACTTGTGCAGGATTTAACTGCTCACATTAGATTTTCGGTCATCGATGGTAACATAAACATGGCCCGACCCTGAGGACGCTGCATCAGCGTTAAATCAACAGTTCAGGACCTGGCAATCGAAGACTAATAATGTTGAACATGTTCTTACACACAGTTTATTTGAGATATAATGCTTGAAGAAACTGTTAAAGATGTAAGAAGCTGCACGTCAGACTAAAACCTCACAAAATAAAACAACCCTATCCCTAAACCTTATCTCTGAGTGTATTTGTTGTGGTAATGCCTAAAGTTACTTTGTGAATCTTATTTTGGGATCAGATCCAGTGATTGATGAGTCAATTTTGCAACATAAAAATGCTGAATTTCATAAACAGAGTCGGATAGGACCTCATAAATGCAAATCTTTATTTTGTATGTCTCAGTTTTATTACGAAAAGTTTTTGTGTAAATCATGCTGACATAGGGTTAGGGTTAGGTGTGTCATGCTAGAAACTTCAACACCCTTTTAATCTTTTCTTCAGATCTTTATTGTTGTGATAAAATGTGTTTTATATCTTTAACCAGTTTTTAAGCATCATATAATTCATGTGTTTCTTCAATCTCATGACTTTGTAGGAAATTACTTAACAATCAAGAGAAATATAATAAAACCGAAGACTTTCTCATTTCAAGAATGTTTTCAAATCACTGTTATAAATAAGTCAGACTCTTGAAAGTCAAAAGCATTTTAAATAACCTGAGAATCATGTCTGTCTGAATTTCCTGCCGGGTCTGGCTCTCACCTTTCCTCCTTTCTTCTGTGCAGGTGTGTTGGTCCTGGAGTTCCCCACGAGCTCCGGCCACCTGTTATTGATCAGACTGAGGCAGCTCAGCACAAATCACTTCAATTAAATTCTAGTGTTTTCATGGAGGTTATTTGAATTGATGGGAAACATTTGTATCATCTCTGTAGCAGCACATTTATTCATGTGCACTTCAAAACAGCAACATTTTCACTGCATTAAGCTCCTTAAAGGGAACTTGAGATTTAGCCTTCTTTGGATAAAGTTCTAAAATTCTGTTCTCCTGTTAACGAGCTTAAATCAGCACAAATAACAAGGAACACAAAATCAATGGTGCTCAAATGAAGTGTTTTTTTCACTGGTTTAGTTGGTTATGACACTGGTAAAGGTTTGATTACTTTGTTAAACCAATAAAATCATGGATGGTGTCTGGGATTGTTACCTACTCATGTGAGGATATTTCACATTTCACTTTTCTTTGACACCCAGAGGAAATATCATAAGAGCACATCAAACCGTTAGTTGTCGATAAAGAAGTAGACAAATGTTATACATGTTATACATAAACACAATTTGTAACCTGTAATTATGGGTTTGAAATTCACAGAAATAATCAACATTTTAATTTGACAGTGAGCCAACAAATATAAGCACTGCCCTACTGTGTACATCTATCTGTACAATAGCTAAACTTAGTCAGTCACATGTTATATTTAGGGAATAACCTGATAACTGGACTTACCTTGGCGACTTGGACATCATCTTTAACAGTAATGAGAGAAGACTAAATGAGACCACTGAGGAAACAGTGCAAATTGAACTATCTGTCTGCAAAAACAATTGTGCTCCTTCTCAGTCTGGAAAAAACCTGCATATCACAAGCACGTCTACACAAAAGTGTACAAAAGAAACACAGACAGAAGTAATCCAACAGAGTTGACTAATTTAGTTAGAGTTTTGTGGGATTAGGGCGACAGCTTAACAGGATTACTACACAGTCGTTTCAGTGAACTCAACGTACCTGTCTATAAGGTCAACAAATTCTCCAAATGTATATAAAGCTTATATCAAGATGTTATATTTAATTTACATCAGCACCATGCAAACAGGTCGCAGTTAACACATGAACTAATGTGAGTCTGAGAGGAATCTGACCACTGAAGACAACCAGCTGCCACCGTGGATCTGTGAGCTGTGACCTGACCTGACCCATCAGAAACTGTGTCTGTTCATTAACAGGAAAAACAACTGTACAATGTGAGTTCAGAGGGAGAAAGATCATATTCGTCACACTCTAACAACACATCATGCAATTAGAGTGGAAATGTCTTAGATCATGTTATTGTTATGTGGCCCGGGCAAAACATGTAAAGCAGTAGACTTCTATACCATGGGTATAAACTTTATTGATCCCACACTGGGGAAATTCACTTGTTACAGCAGCAGATAGTCAAAACAAGTTAGACAAGAGATCATGTGAACGTAAAAAAACAAACTAAAAAAAGGTGATCAAAATCAAAGAGAAAAGGAAAACACACTAAAGAGAAATATGTACATAATATATACATTTCACTACAGATGGTTATGGGTTATGAAAACTGCTTTTACTATCATCTTGTTCAGTTGCACACAGCGGCTATGGCTGAGAGGTAGAGCGGTCCTCTCCCAACCAGAAGGGGAGTGACTCGAATCCCTAAGTGTCCTTGGCAAGATGCTGAACCCGGAATGGCCCCTCATAGATTTTGAATGAACTAATTGGATGTCGCTTTTGATAGTCGGGTCAGCTAAATGACATGTAATGTAAAAGATGATTCCGTGAGGATGTAGAGGGCTAGTGTTAAATGGTCTGTGTGTGTGTGTGTGTGTCTGTGTGTGCATGTGTAACTTATAGCATAAATGACTAACTAATATTTGATATGACTATTTAATATATTGATGACTAACTTATATTATAAATGACTACTGACTAACCAACTTATATATTAAATGATTAAGTAATACTATCGATGAGTAATTACGATTACAAATGATTAACTAATACCATAGAAGACTAACTAATGTTATATATGACTAACTAATGTTATAGATGACTAACTATTACCAGAGATTAGCAATATTTTGTATTTATATTAAAATATGATATGTATCTTGATCCCGATGTTAGAGTCTCTCCAGGGCGCTGGTTGGCTGCGGGTCGTCACGTGACCTCACAGCTGATTTCCTGCAGAGTGTTTTGCTTTGACCCTTCATTATTTCTCAGTCTAGCCCTTTCTGCTCCGGAGCTCCCCCCCCGGCCTCCGTGTCCTCCCGCCGGCCACCATGGCGCAGGCAGCCCCGGCCAGCGTTGCCCCCGACGCCGCTCAGCCCCCGATGCAGGTGGAGCACGACAAAAAGCGTCGGCAGTTTGTAATAAGACTGAATGGTGAGTTCAGCATGTAAACATTAGCATGCTAACAGGCTAACGCTAGCCCCGGACGGCTGCTGGGGGTTTGTCTCTGCTGCTGAACGTCGCGGTCGTGTGGCCTCGTCTCTTCCTTCCAGCGGCACTTTGGGGCATTAGCAGGTTTATTGTTCCACATATGGTGGAAGTGTCATCGTGTTCGATCAGATGCTTTTCCGGGTCAGGAGCTGAACACAGGCCAGTGCTTCCCCTGACTTCTCCTCCAGCTGCTGGCTCTCTATGTGTCGCGGTGGAAACTCTCTCTCTCTCTCTCTCTCTCTCTCTCTCTCTCTCTCTCTCTCTCTCTCTCTCTCTCTCTCTCTCTTCTCCCTGACGTGAAGTCAAACATTCAGCCTTCAACAACCTCCAGACATAAATATGTGTGATTGACGAGTGTTGAGTAAAGTTAAACTTCTGAGTGGAGCGACAGCCTCGTTCATCTCGTCCAACCTGTAGAAGTTCAAAACACAGCTCGTCCACATTCCTGGAATAAAAACGCTGTGTGTTGTTGAGTTCAGGCCCCAAACGAGGCCTGCGGCACCTCCTCATCTCCCTGGGATCCTTCTGTCCGTGACGAAGCAGAGCACATCGTATGTTTTGCTTTTATGGAAATAAGATTTTGCATTACAGATGTGTTGACAGCGAAATGACGTCCGCTATTGTTCCCTGAATGAAGATCTGTATCTGTGGCCTCTCTCTCCACCCAGCTGCTGCACAAGCACTGGTCTGTCTGTATCTTTCCGGGCCAAGTGTTGTTTACCACTGTGGTACACGGAATCAAACCAGCGGTCCCTCTTGTTCTGATGGAGCTGAATGCTCACTGATTGAAACCAGGGGGGCTGAGATAATAAAACGTATAAATAAATCTATTTTAATCCCAATAAACGTCTAATTATCTCTTCTAAGTTTAATTGAAGCAGCCAGGCTCTCACAAATCTTTAATGCTCCGACCTTACAGTTAATCGACCATCAAATTCTGTAGCATGCGTATAGTAGGTGTCATTGTGGTTGTCAGTTACATATTATCTAGATTCCACTAACACAACCTGAGAGCTGTGACTTGTGTCTTTCCCTCAGGGTCTCATGATCGGGCAGTTCTCCTGTATGAATATGTCGGCAAAAAGACGGTGGATTTGCAACACACCGAGGTTCCAGACGCTTACAGAGGGAGAGGAATCGCCAAGCACCTGGCCAAGGTAAAACTCATTAAGAGGCCGAAAGACCCAGTATATAATACTGTGACTATATAAGTTTTAGGCATGTCCAAGTACATATTTATGTGGAAAACTGGTATTTTGTGTGTGGGCTGCAGGCTCAACCAATCACGAGTCAGTCTTTTTATCAACAAATAATTAAAACTACACTTGCAAAATCAGTTTGATAAGAACAACATAAAAATGACAGAAACCATATTTGAGAAATATTTAATATGTACTTTTACTTTTTAGTTTGGTCCATCTCCCATCCATTAACATGGAGAAGGAGCTATATTTCAGCAAAGTGGAGATTTAAACACTAGTCAAAATGAATCTAAATTTCACTCATGATTAGCTGAGGGGTCAACTTAATTATTTCAACTAAGAAAGTATGATGATTATAACAGTGATGTTCATGCTCACTGTATATCATTCACAAGCACACCTCACGTAACTGAACTTTGAATGTACAAAACAAAGTGTTCCTGTGAAAAGGTGCTTGTCAGATCATTAACATGTGGTTGTATGATTGTGTGATGGCAGGCCGCCATGGATTTTGTGGTGGAAGAGGACCTGAAAGCCCACCTGACCTGCTGGTACATTCAGAAGTACGTTAAAGAGAATCCTCAGCCTCAGTACTTTGAACACATTTGTCAATGACCCCACTCAGCTGTGGCCGAGAAGGAGACAGAGACTCCCAGGAGATGAAACCGATGTGGTGGCGGCAGCAGCAGCCACAGCATCTTTTGAAGATACAGGCTGATAAACAATAAAGGACCTTCCAGGCACATTGAGTGAATCCAGAGACAGCGGGGAAGTCGTCTGTGAGCTGTACATTAAGTCTGCGGTAATGGCCATAACGTGTGGGAGGCAGTTGAACCAGAAACAGGAAGTGAATCATCTGGTCGTTACATGTACACACGTGCTAATGAGTCAACCAAAACCGAAGTCTGTTACCTCAGACAGAAACCTTCAGGTTGTCGAACCATCACTGACACTGAGCGAGCGTTGGCTTTATCATGAGAACGGGTGGGGGGGGGGAAATACTGCAAATGTTCTGTCCTGCTTTGGACTCGCGGTGTGTGATCTGCACTATGAAGAAGGACCAACCCCGGGTCTTTCTCTGTGAGGACTGGGATACTGACGTCCAGATGATCACGACTTTTATAATTCAACTCCCTTTTGATATTCTTTGAGTTTTTATTTTTTATTTCCGTTTGTGTTTGTGTTCCACTCTATCAACTTGTGTCCCTTTGGGGCTGAAATGCTAATATAGTAGGTTTTGAATACTAAACACATCCTTGAAACATCAAGCTATTACAATTTTTGTTTTCTATGTTACTGCAAAGAAGGTAATGGGTAATTAGCAAATATATATAATCTGTATTTTGAAAATACTTATTTCTCAAATTTTCAATTGAGTTCCGCTGTTACTCTGTCAGCTTCCATTCTTCCCAGTAACAGACACTTACTGTCCACATTGAAAGGTGCAAGATTTTGTAAACCAAAGAACACAATGTGAGGATGTCTAGCTCTGCAGGTACAACCATTTTCTCCATTGTAGTTGTTACATGACTCGCACACACATGATAAATTAGGTGTGAAGCTTGTCACTATGCAGCGCATGACTTGAGTGTGTATTTGGATCAATATCTCTGCTGAAACCAGCATTTCACGAACAGCAGTGCTATATATTCAGGGCATTTACATTCTGTGGTGTGGTTGAGGCTTTGTGTGTTTTCTCGTCATTTGTTGTTTATTGATGATGAAGAAGGCGACAATTTACTGACAAAATATGGTTTACTGTTATTTCCCTTCTCACGGCTCCTCTGGAGTTTTTTTGCAGGTGACAATCTTAAGTGTTGAGGAGAAAAAAAACCTCAGGTTACGCAAGACACACTGGCAGGACGTACATCAACGTGCGACGCAGACTATCTGCATGAATAAGGAAAAACTTTCCCTTTGTAAAAGTTTATTTTAGGTGGCACACACCTATTGGTTGGTTAACGTATTCAAAGCATTCTTTCATTTTGTAGTTTTGTTTATATTTGTGTGTTTTCTTGAAGGGAGTCAGATGCTGATGAAACAGTGTTTAGCGGATGGTCCTTTCAAATGAGCATGTGGTGGATGTAACAATCCTTTATATTGTTTTGTGCTTGAGACTTTTCTTTTCTGTTACTGTTGTGTGTGTAAATAAATTCATCTAATACTCACATCGTTGTCAAAGTATGTTTGTATAACGAAACAGGATTCACATACAGCCATTTTTTCTGAGCATGACCTAGATAATTGTTATTGGCAGCCAAGATAAACGAGTGAACTGAGCTCTTTAATCAACTGAGTCCGAACACATTTAAATTTTAGCAAAAGTATGCAAAGTGATGTAAAACTTCAACTGCTTCTTTTTGACAAGATGTATATTGTCTCCTTGATAAACTCATGCTCACATTCTGAAACAAACAGCATGAAATCAAGGAACCACTGGAAGTTTTAACCATTTGAACTTAAAGGTTAACTTTCAAACTCAATAACAGCACATGCACTGTGTTGATATGTGTTGATCTAGTTCATGTATAATTTGACCTTGTAAACACATCAGTGATGATCCAGTCTGTTGGTGAAGGTTTTTAAAGGGCAATACTTTGTCACCACCTAGTGGCAGTATCGTGTATTGTATTTCACGCTGCAGTATTTGGATTTTTGTCAGATTTTGAGCTATGCTTGGTGATTAATGATTTAGTCAGGGAGACTATCTATCTATCTATCTATTCAGCTTTCTATCCATCTATCTATCTATCTATCTATCTATATATCCATCCATCCATCTATCAATACATCTATAAATACATCTATCCATCTATCCCTCTATCTATCTATCTACCTATCTATCTATCCATCTATCCATCTATCCATCCATCTATCCATCTATCTATCCATCCATCTATCCATCTATCCATCTATCTATCTGATCAATAACATCTATCTATCTATCATTAATAATTAATCAATGATTTGATTAATCATTGACACACCAACAGGTAAATACTGTCACTTTTCATCTTCACACACATACACACACACCCACACACGCACACACAGAGCACGTGAGAACTCAACATGGGTGAGTAGTCTACACAACACACGTGCTATTACAAAACAACACATGTACGTTGTGTTACATACTCGTACATGATGCTGCCACTGACTCAGGAAATATATAAATATTTTTTTATTTCATGTGGTTATCTAATGTATTTATTTAATGAGATTTAAATCAATGAATTATAATATTCTACACAAACACTAACCTCCGTTTTTCTCTTTCACATTTATTCATAATTCATTCTGACCTCTCAAACTTGTACGTGCTGTAAAAGACGTAAAAGTCAGGCGCTCTGTCCATGTTGCATTCTGGGAGATATAGTCCGCATTCCGCTCCCGAGCCCCGCTCCCATCGCACGGAGACACTACATTACCCAGAATGCTCGGTGCTTTCATACGTCAACCGCAATCACGGTTGTCTGTCCAACATGGCGTCGCTGGGAAGGAGGCGCGGTGTCCCAGTGAGCAGGGAGAGGTCAGTTACTCCACATCTTGGTCACTAAACGAGAATATTGTGTTGTGAAGTGTCATTTTGTTGATTTCTGTGTTCGAGTGACGCAGAACGTGGTCATCGTCCGGGCCGCAAAGTTTAAGTACCAGCGCGACAAGTCGGAATTGTGTCCCCTGGTTGGCTAATGTTAGCAGGCTAGCGCGTACAGCTAGCTAGCGTTAGCGGGGGAAACGAACCAGCAGCTCGTGTGGTGTTATGGTTCATTTCTCACAAACTGACTAACTGCGTGGGGAGGAAAGTTGCGTTTAACCCGCGAGGTCGGTGCGGGCTCTGGTTGCGGTGTGGCCCCGCAAACATGCTGCCAAGTCCCGGCAGGATGTTAGCGTTGTCCGCTGCTTTTTTTTTTTTTTTTTATCGACCTGTGGCGAAAGTGAGTCGCTTCTCAACTTAGCTGCAACTTTCCAGCGCCAGCTCTGTAAGCGCCTCTCAGGTACACGGTGTTCCCTGATCCCTGATCCTCACATGACTTTCACCGTTGTCCAGTCTAACGTCAAGTTCTTCTCCCCCCCTCCCCTCCTGCCTCCGTCCACGTCCCGCTGTCTGTGAGGCCGAATAAGCCTGTTATCTGTCAAGTGGTTAGTTGGCTTGTGAACATGTACTGCGAGGCCTCAGATGATCCACTCATGTGTGGTGGTTGTACAGTTCATTGGGGTGAAGAACTAACATATGCTGAGGTGCTGGGATAACATACGTTCAGAACAGAAAGTCAAAACAAAGGTGTTAAACAGCAAGCGTTTAATTTGCAACCTAAAATACCCAAGGGGTCTGGATTACCATTTTAACCTGCAGTGTTTTAAATGTCATGTATTTCAGGATGCAGGTTTTTGTTTGCTGGTCAGACGAAGTAGTTTGTAGACATCACTTCCCCTGTGAAAGCTGACTTTGGGTATTTTTATATTTTGTAGCAGGGGAGAAGGGATGGTGATGTAAAAATATAGGAAACTAAATTACCTGTTCAATCCCAGAACAAACAATGACCTTTTAAAATGGGAAATTACTTCATTTAAAACGTGTTTCTTTTTTATTTGACTGCAAACAGTGAGAGATGACTTCATCCTGATATAAAAGTGGGCTCAGCCATTCACCATGTAGGCTAAAGGTCACACATGAACCTCACTAAGTAGCTTTTCAAATAGGTGCTGAACAAAATGCAGGTTTGCATTGAAATGTTTATCTGTAAATATAATTTATCTCATGTAAGTATGTAGATGTACAGACTAAGAGCAAAATATAACTATTCAATCAAATGTTGCACTGGCACTTTTTTTAGTAGTAGCAGATAATATATATATATATATATATATATATATAGCAGGAATATTTGTTATGTAATGTAGTAAATGCACTGAAAGTTAAGTTAAGAAACTTGAGACAAAAAGAACCTCCTCGGTATGTTTTCCTTTGCATTAAGATTTGGCCACAAAAATAATTTTCTCTGTTTATGTTCAGGGGAGTGATGGCGGCGACCGACTGCTACATCGTGCACGAGATCTACAACGGGGAGAACGCACAGGACCAGTTTGAGTACGAGTTGGAGCAAGCACTGGAGGCCCAGTATAAATACATTGTTATTGAGCCCACACGTATCGGAGACGAGACGGCCCGTTGGATTACAGTCGGCAACTGCCTGCACAAGACGGCTGTGTTGTCAGGAACGGCTTGCCTCTTCACGCCTCTTTCCCTGCCCGTTGAATACTCGCGCTACGTGGCGCTGCCTGCTGGCGCCCTCAGCGTGGCCTGCTCTGCCCTCTACGGGATTTCTTGGCAGTTCGACCCCTGCTGCAAGTACCAGGTGGAATATGACAGCCAAAAACTCTCACGGCTGCCCCTGCATACGCTCACCTCCTCGACGCCCGTGGTGTTGGTACGCAGGGATGACGTCCACAGAAAGAGACTCCATAACACGATAGCACTGGCTGCCCTGGCGTACTGCGCCAAGAAGATCTATGAACTCTATGCTGTATGAGTGCAATCTGAAAGGGTTTAAGAACCAACCGAAAAAAGGAGAAAAACAAACAAAAAAAACAGAACCTATCCAACCCCAGATGTAAGAAAAGTGGAAGTCCGGATCAGGTCCAGCAGTTAGCTCCGCCCGTGTGGTGGGTGCTTCCATTTTGAACTTTGATCAGAGGGATATAGTTAAAACTAGAAGGAATTGTTTTTTCCCCCAATTACATTTCCTTTACTTCTTTGTGACAACAGCAGTACGTTTATCTCTGTAGTTCCCTTGCGCCTCCTCCCCTGTGCCCTCCACCTGCATCCTTGACACACAAGTTAGTGCACAAGGGAATGGCCGCAGTTCCTCTGGACTGAATCATATTGTTGTTCAAACGGACAATTATGTTCTGAGTACCGAGCTCCCCCCCTTCCCTCGTAGTTTTACTGTACCCTATTCTTGCTGATCAGTACATCACCCTTTCATTAAACATTAGAATATTTCAAACTCACTTTTCTGTATTTTATTTTACTGTTTTCATTAAACGGATTCTACATCATGTCCACAAAGGAGTAAGAAGCCTAAATTTGAGATTGTGTCTTGTCCATGTAGATTCTTTGGTTGAAAGAGAACAAGTAAGATCTTTGGTGACAATGATATGTCCTTGTTTCAGAAAATACACATTTTATTCACGCTTCTGATCCTGTGCAGTATTTCACATTATTGTCGAGCCAAACCAGATATTATGGAAATTTAAGAACAGAAACAAACAGATTCCAAATTCATACTTTCTTTATTTTGTTTATCTAGTGATGCTTGTTTGGAGTTATTGTCTATATCGGCAGTTTTAAAGTAACGGAATTCGACTGATGAACATTAACATGCATGGATGAAGTGAAGGATGATTTGTGATCTAACAAGACTTGCGACAGTTTAACAATAAAGTTGATTTTAGGTGTAAATCAGTTGAATTCCAAATGTGACGATAAGGGGTTGTTGACTTTCCTGAAAAACTTATTTTCTCTGCTGGAAATTAGAAGATTTAAAATATATGATACGTTTATCAATGAAAAGTTTCCTGGAAATAAATGGTTAACTTTGTCACGGTAATGTTTCAATAGGTTGTTTACACAAAATGTCCACAGACAACACAATAACACAAGTCTTTCCCTCACTGGATCGCAATATATTTTCAGTTTATGATACCATAACAGGGAAATAACATGTTTACAGGGATTAAAAAGGATGAGTAGATTTCAAAACATTTAGTAAATAAAAATGTTCGACTGTTGACACTGTTGAACAGTTTCTTAATAACTTAATGACTGAGACGACAGCTGCCGGCTTGAACTTGTAGAAGATTCCGTTTGCAACCTTTTCCGTGCTCTGTATTCACATTGACTTTGTGAGCTCAGCCCGTGTTTCACTTAGAAAACCACAGGGACAACCTTGTGTTAGAGCCCTAACTCAGTCATTAAGATCTGAATTAAATAAATTGCCTTATTGCTCACAGAGCACGGGAAACCTCCCAGCGCCTTTAGCATCTCACTCTACATGTAGAGGTGCTGGACTGAAGCAGGGAGACGGAGACACTTGAAGAAGATGGATGAGTGCTCAGAGGAACAACCCAAGATAACCTCATTAGTTTGCTGGTGTGGGGCCAGTGCTGGCTAATCATCTGTCAGCTGACCTGATGCCCAGTGCTGATCCACAGCAGTGTGGGTGCTTATCACACTTTAAGGGTGACCAGTAGGTCTGTTGGCGTTAGAAGCCCCATCATCACAAAGAGGACACTGGTTATGAGGTTGGCAGGATGAGGTCACTAGTTGAAGTTAGTAAACCTGCAGTATGAGAGAGAGATTCAGGAAGAAACACAACTTTAGTGATTTCAACAGCCCAGAGGTTCACAGCTGGTTTCTAATCCAGATGTGAGAAGAAGTCTTAAAAGTATTAAAAAAGGTAAAAACTTTGTGTAATGTTCCACTTCAACACGAACCGGTCCAGTCTGAGAACCTCTGAGAACCTGGCCGCAAAGACTGTGTATCTGTGTGAAAAGAGACACGAGCACATGAGTCCAAAGTCCACTGGCTGACCCCAAACTTCAACTCCCACAATTCCAAGCGGTGAATGACCGTGGCCGTGACACTCTGCGGGCTTCCGGTCGTCGGGTTCCGGAGAGGCAAACCCGGAAGTTCTCCCGTCACCCTGTCCCGCTGCTGCGGTTCAGAACAGTAACAATCATCAGGTGAGACTTTAAACTTAGAAAACAACTCGTTTGTCCGAGTCAGTTTGTCGCACTGCTGGAAACGAGCTAATGTTAGCATTAGCATCCGTGCTAGCCTCGATGTGCAGTGGAGTCAGTGTGGAGGTCCTTGTGTTGTGTTGTTTTCTGAGATTCTAACGTGTAGTCAACATGGTTCATTCGGTGTGTTCTCGATTCAAGTGTTCACCGACACAAACCTGCTGTGCGTCACTAAATGCTAACTGTGTTTCATGGCTATCACTAATGCTAATCCTGCGGTCATGTGCAAACCACAGACTGTAAATAAACCTAACCTGCTCATATTAAACATTATTTTAAAAAGAGGCCTTAAGAGGTGACACAGACATTTCCCCTCAAATTGGTTGATGGTGACTCCCCCTGTCTTTGTGTCAAGTTTCAGAAGATTTTACTTTAGAATTCTTGAGAAAATTAAAGGAAAAGTTGGCCACTTTTTCATTATGATGCTGCCAACTTGCTCATTTTAAATATTATAGTGAAGAAAGCCATGAGAGGTGACACAGATATCTCAGCTCATCTTGTTTATGGTGGAAGCAGCTCAACTTAAAGATCTGAACATTTAAAAACACCAACAGTTAATTTGGCTTTGGGGCGAGACATCTTAAGATCTCACTGTGTTCTGCTGAAACAATCTATTATTTGTGAAATTATAAATAAATGCTGTCAAAGATTTTCTCTGGACTAAAGGATCGAGCCTCTGCCTGCAGGTCTCGGGGGGGTCTGTGAGCCATGGAGCGGGTCACAGGAGGAGGGATGCTGCCGCTGGCTCTAGCGAGTGTCGGGGTCTGGGTGTTGTACCGGATCCTTTCCCGCCTCAGACCAGGAGCCGCTCTGCAGGACGTGGTGGTGGTCATCACAGGGGCCAGCTCCGGACTGGGGAAAGGTTCGACTCCCACTCGTCTCTTCCTCACTTCAGCTTCACCTGTATACGTTCTCCACCAATCTAGTCACACTGATTCACAGCAGTTCATTTCCATGGGATAAGTCACAGAGGCTCATTTTAGTCTTGTGTTTCAAGTGCCAGCTTGTCACGCTCTTAATATTCAGCTTGAACCGGAGGTGTTGTGTGTTTTCGCAGAGTGTGCGCGGGTGTTCCATGCTGCGGGTGCACGGCTGGTTCTGTGCGGTCGAGACGCAGCCCGTCTGCAGCAGGTCGTCCAGGAGCTCGCTGCAAGTTCAACAGGCGCCCAGCAGAAGGTGTTTACACTAGAGAGGAGATACAAAGGAAAATGAATTGCATCGTCAATCGATTTTAAGAGGTTCCATTAGTAGAGGGATGAGAGAGAGAGTGATGCATAAAGGATCAGCGAGGAAGCCGCTCAAATGTGAGAGCAGCTTTGACCTCTTTCTGAAAGTGTTGGATTGTTTGTCCGTACAAAAAGGAACATTTGCTAAAACTCCATTAAGAGAGAAACAGTTTTTCTCATCTGTGCAGATCAATCTTTCATTAAAATACAAGAACTATTTTTTGATTTGAATCAGCCCGAGTGTTCAACTGTTTTTGTTTCTACCAACAGACTCACGTTCCCAGAATGGCCGTGTTCGACCTGGCTGCCTCGGGCACGCTGGACAGCGCTGCAGAGCAGATCCTGAAGTGCTATGGACAAGTGGACGTCCTCATCAACAACGCCGGAATCAGCTACCGTGGTAACATCCTGGACACCCATCTTTCGGTTCAGCGGGACGTCATGGAGACAAACTACTTCGGCCCTGTGGCTCTGACTCAGGGTTAGTGAGGAGCGGAGGTTGTATAGCATTTGGTTTGCAGATGTGAGTCGTCTTGTATAATGTGTGTTAGCTGCTGTGGTTACACTGATAAGGAAGAGACATTTACAGATTGCCAAGGATTTGAAGTGTAAACAGGACCACACAATGTTTTTATATTTAACTCCCTCATTCTTTTCTGCTCCGTTCACAGCCCTCCTGCCCTCCATGGTCCGCCGGCGTAGCGGCCACATCGTGGTCATCAGCAGCGTCCAGGGCAAGATTGCCATCCCATACAGATCCGCCTGTAAGTTGCCTCTTCTTGTTCAGTTACATAAACTAAATGTCCGAGAGGTTTTCAGTCCGTCGGGTTGATGGGAATGAAGCAGTCCTGTGTCTCTTCCCCACCAGATGCAGCCTCTAAACACGCCACCCAGGCTTTCTTCGACTGCTTACGGGCAGAGATCGAGTGCTACGGGATTCCAGTGAGTGTGATCAGCCCCGGTTACATCCGAACCAGCCTGTCTCTCAATGCCGTCACCGGGGACGGCTCCAAGTACGGAGGTGAGGCACTGGAAATGATTGCAGGAGTGTTTACACAATTCTTCTGTTGTCCTTTTGCTTTTGGAAATTGTGTTTCCCCTTCTGTAAAACACGACAACATCTCATGAACCCAACTTGTGCAGCATGTTTATTTTCTGTGCCTCCAACATAGAGTAAAAACAACTAAATGGAAGAATTGCAAGAAGTAAAGACAGTTTTCTAAAGAAGCTGACTGAGGTGTCACTCATTGTATTCCTTGTTTGTGCGACCCCGCTCTCAGTTTTGGACAAAACCTCAGCCATGGGTCGGGATCCCAGAGACGTGGCCCTGGCAGTCCTGAAGGCCGTCCGTCAGAGGAGCAAAGATGTGGTTTTAGCAGAACCTCTGGCCACCCTGGCCGTCTACCTTCGCACGCTGTGGCCCGCGCTCTTCTTCAAACTCATGGCCTCTCGCGCTCGCAAGGAGCAGAAACCGAAAGATGGATGAGGAACGATCGCAGCTGCAGATAAAGTTTGTGTCACACGGACCAAAACATTAAACTGACAGCACAGCACACGGAGGCCAAATGGACATGTTTGAAGTGCTTCTAGCAGAAAATCTGAAACTTGACCAGACTGTGTTGTCCATTCATTTCAGGAATTAAGCTAGTTATCAATAACGCTGCTTTAAAGTCAACTGGTAAACTTTCCTGTGACAACATTGTGAGGCCGTTTCCTGAACTGACTCCATGACATGGACGCTGCAGGACAAGGGATTATTTTGGTTTACTAGTTGTATTGTTTTGATGGAAGATAAAAAAAAAATTGTTATATGCAGACCACAGCGAAACCACTCATGTCTCCCTGGAACCGATGACAACACTTAACCTTGATAAACAGAATGGAACTCAGTAAAGTACACACCTCCACCAAGGCCCAACATC
This sequence comes from Pleuronectes platessa, assembly GCF_947347685.1. NCBI lineage: Eukaryota > Metazoa > Chordata > Actinopteri > Pleuronectiformes > Pleuronectidae > Pleuronectes > Pleuronectes platessa. The sequence goes on from NC_070641.1 coordinate 19,415,922, forward strand.
CCCTTGAATCCAATTTGATTTATTCAGTTTGCACACACACATGGATATCACTCATATTCCCTATTTATATTCATCAAGCTCCATGGTGGAGGTAATGACCCAAAGGCTTCTCTGTAACTTGTAACATTTGAACTTGTTTTTATCACAAATTAAACACAATGAATACAAGAAACAATGAGCCATTTTTTTTTATAACTATCTTTATACAGAGAATAAAAACACCTTTTACAAACGGAACATTTTAAACAACAGGTTTTTTCGTTTTTAGACGTCTTATTAAGTTAAAGAGAAAACATTTTTTCAGAAATGTTTCCAATAAATAGTCCAAATAACAATTTACAATATGTTACAAAAGCGCAGTCAATACTGGAATTGCCATTTGTACAAATAAATCCTTGAACAAAACAAACCAAAAAGCAAAAAAAGCCAGATTCAAAGACAAAACCTGCTGTTTATTTCTTCATGAAGAACATCTTCGTCGTTTCTTTTCTGGTGTGAGGAGATGAAACCTTTTTCAAACGTCTCTAACGAGTGAGAGCCACGACAGGGTTTTAAAGCGTAGCGTCAAAACCATGGAGGGAGCTTTAAATCCCATTTGTGGAATGACCAGAATTCTCCCAACAATTCACACGAACAGCGACGAAGTTAAAACCTGTTGATGAGGCAATATGTGTGAAATACTGCATATCGATGATGCTGGTAATTGAAATTCAGAGGCTGGAGTTAACGTGGTACATTTGTAGTCCCTGTGAACAACAGAGAAACTACATCAACGGAGTAAAACAAAATAAAAAAGAGCATCAGGTTCAGAGCGGCCTGAGGTGAGAGCGACGATGGCCCAGTGTTCAGTATCAACACTCATCAATGGACAATGTAAAATCAAGAGTGACTTTAAAACTTAGTATGAGCGGAGTGTCAACTACAGCCTCAGTGTTTGATTTCCTAATATACTTCTTATTTCAACTGGAGTGTGATATTAACTGAAATGTAAGTCAGACATTTTAAATTTAAAATGAATGCAATTCAATTTAAAACAAATATGTAAAAGTGAAAATTACAGCTGCTCATTTTTTGACTGAAAAATAGTAAAATGAGCACTGTTACTTAATCTGTAGCTGAGTCCAAACGCCATGTTATTCAAACTACAATGTCTGAGTATATCATTAATATGTAAAAATGAGAAACCGCAGCTGAAAGTTAAATATATGAAGTTAATATATGAAGTTATTTCTTAGCGAACAACAAACAAACCTAAAGGCTGTTTTCTTAATTATAATCTGGAAACACGTTAAAATCTATGAAAATGTAATGGCGGCATCGGGACGATGATGTTTTAAACTCCACAAGAAATTCAGATAAAGAAATTCAAGGAAGCAGCTGCAGACGATCACATCTTTAGTGCGGCCATCAAACGTATCCAAGCAACAGAAGCTGCCATTTTGCACTTGGGTGTAATAAACGGGATAAAAAACCTGACTTCAAACAAACGCAGCAGGCGTTGCTCCTCCAATGTAACCAATGATACCTGAACTGACTGAGATGAAGAGCATGTAGAATGTAGGGCAGGAGCAGAGGACTTTACGTCTTCGTGCTCCACTTCCAACCCCCCAAAAAAAAAAAACGCCTTCCGGCAGCTGTTTGCCACCGACTGGGACCTCAACTGCACATTATGGAGGATTTACACATTTAGGAGGTCGATCTGAGAGAAAAGTTGACAGAAGCACACACACACACACACACACACTCAAAGATCATGAGAAGACGTAAGATCAGTGGAAATATTTTGTTCAGATATGGCATTGTATCATCCTGTACATGAGGTTGTGTTTTGTAAACGCGTTTGTCGTTTTTTCTTAAGTGTTTGTTTTTTAAAGGGCATTTCACCTTAAAGAACAGTCCAGTGAAACCAATTCATTTTTTTTTTTACTTTGAACAATGGTCAAGGTTCACTGTCATTATTGCACTTAAACAAACGGGGCAGGGATGGCTTTAGGGGCTGGGCTTTTCTCCACAACTGCCTTTTCCACAGTGTAGAAGCGACAGAGGAAGTCTTGCCATCGGGGAGAGACCCGTTCCTGGGCCACTCTGGGACTTGTCCTCCAGGTGGCCGTGGTGTGGTGGTCCTCTCCTCCTCAGGGCGGCGGGATGGAGCGCTCGGTCACAGCCAGCTCCTGAGCCAGGTCACTGAAGCGAGCGATGTAGTCCACGCTGCTTTCACTCATCATACAAGCAAGCTGAGAGTCCATCTGCAAACAACCAGAGAGCATTTGAAGATGGATTCCACTGGGATTTTTAGATAGAGGTAAAACTGCATATAAGGCTTATTTGAGTGTAAACATCAAAAGAATAAAAAAAAGATTTCACATTTGTGAAAAACAAAGACAGAAATCCCCCGTCCTCACATATCCCTTATAGTCAAAGGCCTGAACCTACCTCTGCCACGTCAGGAAGACCCCGCGACTGAAAGGAATCATGGGAGTTGCAGTCCAGGAGGCTTGGACCAAGCAAAGCTGTGCCACTGGAGGGGCCGGAGGGGGTGAGCGTGGTCCGCCTCCCTTTATCAGGGGACACCATACTGGCTGGATGAACATGAACAGGAGGTACATTTCAAACAACGAAGTATGTGAGCAGTGACGGTTACATTGTTTGACACCTCAACTCGTTGGATAGCATCAAACTACGATTTGTAAAAAGATATTAATCTATAGTAATATCTGTTTGTGGATGGTTCTGTGGGGGAGAAAAACACTTACAGAGGAGGCATCCCAGTGCGGAGTCAGAGGAGTCACTGGGGTACCACTGGGGGTCGTGGCTGGGGGATGGGATCCAGCCTCGGGACGGGCTGACTGAGGGAGAAGAGGCCAAAAGTTTGGAGGCATCGTTGCTGCTCAGCTTGGCTGGAGAGAGAGTCGCCTCCTCACCTGCACCACGAGAGACAAACAGCCATATTAGCTTACAAACACACACGCACATGCACAGACACACACACACACACACACACACACACACACACACAGGGTGGTCTATCATCCTGACGGGTCAGAAGCTTAGTTGTAGTCAACAGATTCCTTCACATATTTTCAAATCTCTAATGAGAAGACAAATAAAATCTTGTGGTCAGGGATTTACAAAACCTTTTTCCCGTTCAACAAAAATCTTTGCACAAGACACAACATCAACACATCCTGATTAACTGTTGATGAAGGTTGGAAACAGGCACGTACCACTGTAGTGGCCAGAGTTGATGGCAAGCTCGATGATGGAGTCACTGATGTGTGTTTGAGGGCCTCCGGGGGCCAGAGCCTCTTCGGGGGGGCCAGGCAGCGAGATGTCCAGAAGCGAGGCGACACTGGGTGGAGAGAGGAGTGAGTCTCCCCCACCAGTCGCTTCAGGAGATGGTGGATGCAAACCATTCTGCTGAAAAAGAACAAGTTCAACACTTAAAAAGGGGGAGAAACTTGGATTATACTGTAGAGCTGATAAGATAAATTCACTAGTGAGGAGGAGTGATCCAGCTCTGTTATCATTCCAATGACAAAAAAGGGACTAATCATAAATAAATAGAGTTCAGAGCGTGTGTGTGTTGGTGCTGACCTCTGGGACGTTTTCCTGGAGGAGCTGAGAGTCTGGTTCAGCCTCTGTAATGGTTTCGCTGGAGAGCAAAGTGCCGTTGTCGAGAGTGGGAGAATCCAGATTCCGACAGGGGCTGCCGGGGATGATGCCTGCAGACTTGGCTGCAAGGTCGATGGCACCTGTAAGAATAAAAACAGTTAGGATAACAAAGAGGATTTGTCACATCTACACAAGTACTAACCATAGTGGACAGAAGTGTGCATCTTAACATTTCAGGAGTCAAACTCAACAACAATTTGAATTTAAAGCTGGTGGAAAAAGGCTCCCCTTCAGAGAGCAGAAGAACGTTCTTTTTGTCCATTCAGCTCTGCACAATGGATTATTTGTTCATAATCATATCGACTGCTGAAGATCATGTGGGAGAAAAGAGGCCAATCATTTCTCATATATATTCAAACTAGGACTTAATTTTGCACAAAACCCCAGAGCCTCAGGAAGCAGTTTCTCTCATTCAGTAGATAGCTTACATGTTGGAAACACTGTTGGCAAGAAGTCAACCAATACAGAAAATCAACTGATGAAGGACAGAGTTATTTCTGATTGAGAGGTTATCTATCCAAGTGCTTTCATTTTTATAGCATATGAAGACTTCATTGTTTTGTTGAGGCTGTTTAATGATGGAGCCGTGTTATAAAGTATTTGTGTTTAAAATAAGGGAAAAGTAGTAATTTTACTTTCTGTGTTCACAGGATAAATAAGTAACTCAAACTGAAATCTTTAACAGTATAGCCTACATGATGTTCCATCTAGAATTTAACAAAATGTCAATAAAACATGTACAGGTAACAGAATATACATACTGGAGAGTTGGCTGGCTGCTGCAGAGCTGGGGGAGACTTTGGAAAGGGGAGGGCGGGGGGTAGGAGCAAGGCGAGCATGGATTGGCCGGAAAGATCCAGTTCCTGAGGGAAGAAACAGGAAGTGAGACACCAAATGGAAATTTTTTAACTTCCCATCCTCTGCTGACAACACGTTGTGTCATCATTCTGTCCTGATGTGAGGAAGCGTACCTGTGGCAGAGGAGTTGGAGAGGATGGAGAAGGAGCAGACGTGCTGAGGAGTGTCCCCTGTAGTTCGAGGCAGCAGTGTCCGCTGTGTACGAGACAGATACAGATTTTTAGCCCATTGTAAGACAGCAACATGTAAGACAATAAGAGTATAAACCAATAGAGAGTCACTACAACTGCATATTCATATGGAACACCCTTCAATTCTTCTCTTACCTGAACTACGAGGGGTTTGCGGAGTTGCCTGCTCCGAGGTTTTCTCTGTCTGGAAAGGAAAAGATCTGACTGCATCTGCGAGGACAGAAAGTGTCTATTAATATTTTTGAATAGATTACTGTGAACAATATACCAGTTTATTGATGCTTTGCCCTTTCTTACATTGATAGAATCCAGCTGCTGTCTAAAGGCTAGTTCTGCTTCCTTGTTGGGGGAGAACATTCGGTTGTGGCGCGAGCTGTTGGGGGGCAGCGTGGTGGGAACCGCAAACACGCCCCCCTCAGAGTCGCAGCCTGCTGTCGACCCCAGCAGAGAGCGGGGAAGGCTCCGTCCGCCTGGAGAGGGGAGGAACAAGAAGGACATGTTACATGAGGGGGAGGAACGTTTCCTGAGAATAACGTATGAACCCACTGAACAGCTTCTGGGAGAATATGGTGCGAAAAGTACTTCAAATATCTAATTTCTTATTAACCAGGAGGCATTTGCACGTTATAGTTATTTCCCATCATCAAACAAACAACAGCACCATCCAAAAAACCATTCATCAGGAAAAACAACATACTTGCATAGGATCTTATCTAGGGACAGAGAAACTGAGGCCTGCTGGTCTGTACTAAGGTCTACAGCTACAATCGGATCAGCTACACTGAAGATGAATTTATATTTAATGCCTGTAGTAATGGCTTAGGAGTATAGGGAGGGAGACCCACAAATACCTGAGGTTCCAGCATTGGCCGGGTTTAACCGGGCCCCTCGGACAGACGCCTGCTGCCGGCCACAGCTGGGGCTGCGCACACCTGTTGCGAGCCCCTTCCCTGGTGGAGTGAGGGCCTGGTTCTGCTCCTCCTGAAGGGTCTTGAGCGGTGATGTGGCAGTGGAGCACAGCTCCGGTGCCTAGAGGAGAGGACACGTTAATGACAACATCTGTTCAAAATGTACAGTTCTAAATAAAGATTTCACTACAGTTTGAAGGTGGCACAGGGTACAGCCTGTTCCCAGTCCTACATCACCAACACAGCACCAAACTAACCTTTATCTCTCCATGTAAGATAGTTCTCCTAACAATGCAATTTTGTAAACACAGAGGAAAATGCAATGTAGCACATGAGAACCACTTTAAGTCTCCAACCATGTGTCTTTGTTTGACTAATTTAAGTTTTTCAAAAACCAAAACATGACATTCAAACATTTTGTCAGTAAATATATATTAAAAAGCATCTGGCAACCAGCAACAACACTGAGAGAAGTAAAAATGAATCCCTACCAAAGGTTTAGGATTGACCTCAGTGGTAACCAGTTTGAGCAGGCAGCGCAAAACACGGTTTGTCTTGTTGGGCTTGTCCTGAGCCAAGGTTTGTCCATTTTCCTGGTTGCTAGAAGGAGCTGCCACAGGCTGCCACTCGTATTCAAGCTGCAGCTTGCCAGGTTTTCCAAACATCAAGTAGAGCTCAGCCAGGGTGACGTTCTCTGCGTCACGGGCACTCCAGCCTTCCTCTCTGATCTGCTCAATGGTCCGCTCTTTGGCTGCCGGTGCAGAGCCCTGCAACACTCCTTCCTCTGAGCCAGTCGTCGGACTTTTGGCTAGAGGAGACTGGTTGGCCTCAGGGGAAGGAGCACTGGTGATCTGCTCCTCCTTGCAATGCTCAGATGAGCTCTCTACAACACTACACAACTTCTCTGTGATCACTGCTAATCCACCATCGGCCTCCACACTAGCACACGTCTGCCCCCCCTCAGAGAGCCCCAGCCCAGTGTCCTCTTCCCTGGGAGCCACAGTCTGCTGAGGGGAAGCAGTGTCAGAAACAGACAGAGGTCTCTTCTCCTCTACCTTTGCAGAATTGTCTTGTGAAGGCTCAGGGTTAAGGGGCTCAGTCCGACGAGTATCGCCCAGTACATTCACTGAAGCACCAGCACCAGAGGCAGTGGCAGCAATGGAGCCACTTCCCCGTCCAAATTTGGTGCCAGTCCGAGGTGGTGGAGCCGTGTGGATGCCTAGGATCTGAGCAGTCGGTAATTCCTTGGAATTAGGGCGGTTCTTGCCACTCTCCAGCCAGTGTACGGTGCAGGAGGCCTTGGAGTGAACCACACGTGCCACACCAGGCATCATGGTCAGGGTGCTGGTCTCCGCGGGGAGAAGAAAAAGTTCATCAGGCTGTGATTTACTAGGAGACGCTGTGCTGGACTGGCTGCCCTCCAACGCCTCTCTCTCCATGAGACTCTTGAGCTGAAACATCAGTGTTAAGGACTCAGTTCACACAGGTTTGTCCTCCCCAGCTGTGCATGGATGAATTGCAATACCCAGCTCAAACTCACACACATAAAGATGATTGTAACAAATTGTTAAAAGGATACGATCCGCTGGTCCTGGTGCGCCCACTTCTGTTTCAGATAGTCAATGAGACTGGAAACTTTCCGGTGAAGCTCCACCACCATCCTGTGGGAGAAAAAAGACAAAACAGTTTGTTGACAGTTGCTGTAGAAAGACAGAGTAGCACTGCACTGGCTAACTTTAGTTTTATGCTCCTAACATATCAAGTAATTCTAGGTCTGATGCTAAATAATTGACTTATAAAAACAAAGTCTTGGAGACAGGTTTTGACTCCTCCCGAACATCAGCTGAAGCCTGACTGACCTGAGGCGAGGGTTGTGGGCTAGATTCTGAACGCGGGCCCAGGAGTGGTTACTGCGTGGTTGGAGCTCTACTGCCACCTTGAGGGGTAGACGCACTGGCTTCTGGTCCTCTTCGTCACTCACTCCTGCACGGACACAGAGACATAGTGAGACTGACTGAGTCACAACAACAAAGCTCTTTTCTGGGACAGGTGTTTTTAGAGAGAGAAAGAGAGAGAGAGAGAGAGAGAGAGAGAGAGAGAGAGAGAGAGAGAGTCCAGCCGGTGGGATTTTGTGATGCTAATAAATTTCGACAGGTAAACCTCAAAATTCACAATGACATCACTTGAACAGGAAACTACAGTTATAAGTATTCTATCTTGCAAAGGTTCATGCCCAACGGATTAGCAGGCAATGAAAAGAGTGTAACTAGAGCAATACAGGAAATGAACCAACCAGAATGAGGATGTTTTGCCAAGAAACTTTGCAAAGCACTGATACAGCTATGAAAAGATCGACTATAAGTGAAATGGTAGATACAAGTGGCGAGATTAATTTATTTCTATAAATTTGGATGATGTTGAACCGAGGGGTCGATGGCAGCCGCCTGCCGGACCAGTCATCTCCCATCACCTCCCTCCTGTTCCTCCTTCTCACATAGCTCCCACAGAGTCACCATGGAAACGCCACTAGCCCACACTGTTATTGTTATTGCCAGGAAAAAAAAGCCCGCCCCCACAATCGCTGTGCCTCGCCATCGTCAGTTTGTATTTTCAGCACCGATGTTTGTTTACTCTGCATGTGCAGTGCGTGTGGAGTGCCTCACCATCGGGGTCGCAGAGTTTCTTCAGTGCACGGCACATGGGAGCTTTAATTCGCAGGTTCCTCCCTTTGGAGCGTACGGTGGTAGCCCTGGTCAAACAAGCAGAAGAGCAGAGAAATCTTCAAGGAAAACTTTTTGGGATCAAATTGCAATTTTGAGTGGAGAGGAGGAGGAGGCAATTCAGATTTAACATAGACAAGTACAAAGTTAGCTGAACCCTTTACAATACAGCAGCCGTGCAGTATGAAAAGCCCCTGTTCAGACCTGGTCTTAACGTTTTACGCTTGATTCATTTTGAAACTGTGGCGGGTCAGAGGAAGTCAGTTGAGTAGGCGGTCCTTCATATTTGGCCCAGGATGTAATTGTGTTGACACAGCAGAAAGAATGTGGCAACATGCATCCCAGACCACCTCCGAATGTGGTCTGAGGGATCCGATCTAAATGAAGATGCATTTAAGTACGTTCAGACTTGTACTTAGCGCTGACCACTTGTGAGGGGATCACGTTGATGCCAGGTCTGAACAAGATATAATGACACATTTTGATATCCTATACAATCCCTCTAAGTGATACAAGTGGCCTATGTGGGATGTGTTCATGCTGCTCATCTTGTATTTGGTATATGTCATCTCGAGGTCAAACTGAGTTTATTTCTTATACTGAGAGTGAAAGCTTATCAGGGTTTTTGATCTTGCTAAAAATCCAAAACTGCATAGTGACAGACAGGAGGCTGAGCATTTTATCACTTTAACGACAGACTTACCCTTGCTGGATGAGTTCATTCAGCTTTGCCACGTTCTTATCGTCCATTACTGTCAAAGACAAAACACAAAGCCAGAGAGTCATTTACGCCGTCTTACAGAAGGAGCAGCTGTCCCCCGTGACATGCAGCATTTAATCACGTCCCATGTGTCACAATCTAACAGCATGAAAACAACTTCCACAGAGACATGTCTTCGTACGTGTGTGTGTGCACAGCCTTCACTTACATCCCCCAACTTTTTTGCGCAGCTCAGCGTAGCAGATGAGACCATAAAGTTCCTGGGAGGATTTCTTCAGCACTCGGGAGTACACTGAGAAGGAGAGGAGGGACAAGTCACAACACTACGTTAAGATAACACGGCAGTGACGCAGAGCTTTTTGTAGCAGAAAGAGGGTAAAGCTTGTCTGGTGAGATTCTTTCACACATGATTTTGGACTGTCAGTCAAGCTGTCTAACAAGGGGCGACATAAACCTTAAGAGTAAGGATTATTAAATTGACATTTTAGTTTTTTCTTCATGGCAGCACCGTTAAAAACCAGCCCTGATTCAACATGAACAAATTAAGATCTCTGAAATGATGGATTAGATTGAACAATTAGGCCGTGGTGCTCCAACCCTCCAGCTGTTTTGGGGTGACAGAGATTATGGGCAACTCACCGTTGGCAAAGTCAATGTGTTTGGAGATCTTGTGCCAGGTGCGGTAGTAAAAGTGGCGGACTTGCTCCTTGTTCTTCACCATGTTAGCTGGCTTCCCTCTCTTCTTGTACTTCATTGCAATGTTGTTCTGGATTGCCTCAAAGTCCTTCCCATGCTAGAGAGAAGTAGATGGAAGGAGAGTAGAAGATGTCAAAAGATACAAATGAAATTGAGTTTTTATCTTGATTTCATGTGTCCTGTGATGCATAACATAAAGATAAGACGAATGGCAGGTTGGGTCGTATAAAGTAGAATGCATTTAGTGTAAATGCTAATTCGTACTCAACGTTAGATACAGAAACAGAGTGTGCACGTATTCTGAGAGCGTACAGATATGGAGGAGACTAAATGTACCACTGGAAATCATGGAGGGTAGGTGTAGCCATTACTTCAAGCTAGCAAGAGAAAGTGCAGAACTTTTTTTGGAGTTTGTAAGAAACTACAAGCTGATGATGATACTTCGTCTGGGCACAGGGACAAAAAGACACCTTTGCTGCTGTCTTAATTTGTACATTATCGCAACCTCCTCCACCATTAACATGTTTGTTGTTGTAAGAAACTCTCCACTCTGTGCTGCCCTCTAGTGGGTGTATTGTTTAGCAGCCATGCCAACATAAAGGACACATGGAAATATTTGGGCAGTGATGTTTACATCATTTGAATTGTTCAAATCTCTTTTTGTACACAAAGGCAGCACATTGAGCCTAAAAGCTATGTGGTAATAACAAATTGATTTTCACGCTTTACATCATAGAGCCCTTCAAAAAAGCTGTTCTTGTCTTCAGCGCTCCAAGACTCCCACTGCCGACGGGCCCTTTTCTGGTTGCCAGCTTGTTCCTCCTTCTCAGCAGACCCTTGGCCCTTGGAGGCCTTGGACACTCCTCCTGTGGAGCTGGCCATCGGCCCCGACTGCCCCACTGCACCCTGGGAGGACGAGCCATTCTCTGCGCCTGCATTGCACAGAGTCAAGGAGCGCACAAACCAATCAGTAATGAAACATTTATAGGGACAAAAAATTCACATTCAAAGATTCAGCCAAATGTTTTTGGTTGAGCAATGTAGTTCTGAGCTGTGCGGCTTGGAAGAGGTAGGACACGTGCACACAAAGCCACCCACTGGCATTACAATGCACAACCTGCAGAGCCCCCCCCCCCCCCACGCTGTGGTTCAGTTTTGGCAAGGAGGCAGGAAAAGCAATCAGTCCATACGGGCAGATCTACAGTACACAGGTCCAAAACCAACTCGTGGTGGACTGCAATGGCCAAGTTTACCCCAGCACACAACACAATGCCAGGAGGCACCAACAAAAACACTAAGACTGTTTGTTTGTATGTGAAGGCAAGTATATTTTCAGATAAAATGAGTACTCACTTATGAATGCAAACATGTGTGTGGCTCACAGAGACCAACCTCGATGTGTCTTCTTCAGAATAGATGCACATATTAAAACAAGTAGGTCAATATAGAAATCTAAATTTACAGAGTGAAACAATCATTGTCTTGTTCGCTTTCCCAACATTTACGTCTGTCAGATTTAAGTCTGATTCATGTATAAAACAATTTTTCTAAAAATACAATGTAGAGCAGGCTAATCATATGACCCCAAAAAGGTCAGGCATCATTTCAAAAATAATTTTGTATGAAAATTTAAAAACGAAATCCTTCAGCAAGGAATGAAACAGGTGCGAGTTTCAGCGACAGGCTCGTCAAGGAACAGAAGCCACCTCAGCTACTGTGAGTTTCTAACATACAGGATATTAACGCTCCTGCTCTACCCCACCGCCCCGCCTGTCTGTTTCTCTTCTCGGGGTATGGAGGACAGGAAGATCCCTCATTTACATGGAAGCACTGAATTGGGCCACTTGTCAGTTCAGTGTTTCTCATTGGGCTTCTTGAGATATGTAATCAACGACGGCGATCCTGAACTGCTAAAGCCTGAGAGTCTCTTTATTATAATGTCAATTCACCAATGACAGCTTCTAAAGGCTTCTGCAGAAATCACACACAGAGTCCCCACAGAATCGGCTGAGATAATTTGCAAAGACAAATTTCAATTTGTGTCAGATTTTGTCATGAGAAAGCTCCACTTGAGCATCTCCAGTTGCTTCTAAATAAATTCAGATATAACAAACCTGCACTGTTTTAAGTCTCTATGAACAAATACAATTATATGTAAGGAACTCTTTCATAATAATGTGGTTTCTTTCTGTCCTGTGTCTATTTCCATGCAGGGAAATAACTGAAGTCTTAAACCTGAGATTTATTTCTCCGGCTCTCTGTTGATAACCACGGTCATAAAAGTCCCAGTTAGTTCAACTGGAAAGTGAAAACTTTCCAAGAAACTGAATAAAAAGAGTCAGGTGACATCTGAACATCTTTTCTGTAACTCTGTCTTTTCTAATTTTAAACAAAAGTGTTTTAGGATGTTGCTGGAGCAGATCAGACCTCCAGAGGCAGTGGCCCAGAGGGGGAGCAACACAAACAGCATCGCTTCTGCCACCACACACTCTCACACATGTAAACACACTGACAGTCCAAACTGAGAGTTGACCCTCTTGTTAATCCCATCACAGACACACAGACAGACAGACAGACAGACAGACAGACACAAACGTTCCTGGGTCACCTGCAGTACCTTTCGACTTGGCCACGCCGTGTCCATTGATGGCTGATCCGATGGAATCCTTCCGGATGCGCTTGCTCGGAGGTCGAACGCTCGACCGGAGAAAATGATGCTGGTCGTGACACGGAGCTGCGGACTCCGCGGAGGTGTGGGGCTGCGGGCTCGAGGCTGGCCCGGTCCGGTTCGGCGGAGAGCCGGGGAGCACCGGGGCTGAACCGGGGCTCAGCGCCGTGGCTGATGGATTAAGAATTTCCACTCCGTCGTCTCCCTTTGTACTGCGCTCCTCGCTCGCCTGCTCTCCGCTCTCCTCCTCGTCGCAGCCGCCGGGCTTCGTGGTCGGATTCCTCGGCCCATCGACACCGATCCCCTCCCTGGAGCCCGGTGTCATGCTGCCAAAACACAATCGGGCACATTCGGTCACATTGGGAGCAAAGCGGCGTGAAAAATTAACTTCTAAAGACGACGTTCACTGTCTCTCAACATGGCCGCCGCTGTTTGTTTCAAATCCCCTCTCCAGTCCCGACAAAACAACACCAAATATATGCAATTACCGAACCCAGATAAATTATATCCACCAGCCAGAACAGTTCGCTAAGTGACGGCGGTGGTTTACCGAGTGTCCCTCGGCTCTAATGTGAAATATCTCGGGTTGAATTTCAACTAAATTCAAATGCGAGCGCTTTTCAGTTTAGCGCCCTGCACAAACGACAACGCGAGCTCCTCGGTGCATTCGACCTCTGAATAAAGTGTGAATTTCGAATAATATTTCACCCATTCTCGTATTCTTCGGTGCCGGGCGACGTCTTCTTCCTCTTCACCATGGATCCGATCGGCTAGGTTGGCAAATACTGAGCGAATCGAGCATAATAGAAGCGACACCGATCCCTCCGCTTTCTGCCCTCTCCTCGCTCCTGCTTCGACTGAGCTGAACTCTCTGCGCAGTTCAACTGTTTTCTATCTGCATCCACATTTAACTAAATGCTTCTTTACATACAATAAATAAAGATGGACAAACCAAGTGGGCACACGCACACACGAGACAGTCAGTGCATGCACGCCACTTGCATTTGCCATTAAACGTGTCAGTTGTGCCCCATTTGAATTGGTAAGCACAGACGGTTTCTATTCACCGGAGTATGCAAGTGGACTTTGCTTGTTACTACGTCACCCAACGCCTGTAGAAATTATGTCTGCAAAAACTATTTATTTCATATACACCCAGCTTTAGTAAATCATCCAAACGACAGGATCGTTGCTCACATTATTATTGGCCTCATATGGAATATTATACCTTAGGATAAGGAGTAGAGGCTGTGCTTATGTCTGGTGCACATAACAAGACAACAGTTTATGACATTTGTATCAGTGTTGTGTAAGAATCCCCCGAATTTGTAATTGTGTGTTTGATCCACTGTTACCCACTGATTTGTTTATCTCTGAGTAGTCAGGTGGGGGTCGGTGCAGTGGTGTGACAGCTACACAAAGCTACACAACTACATATTAGGTGCACAAGTGAAGCTTGAACCCTGATTTTCTAAGAGCATCCGTCTTTATCTATTAACCCACAGCCTTTACTAGTTGTGTCATCTCAAAGTTAATTCTCAGATACATTTCCAAAATAGATAAGTGATCGAACAACCGTGAGACATCGACACCACTGCTAAAGTTAGTTTATGTTTACATGCGCCCGTGTGGATCTTACACCTTCAAACTACTGCGAGGGTATCAGCCGGGTTAAAACCACCATTCAGCGAATATTCAAAAGTGAAGATGTCGTTTGATATTTGATAAGTTTCATCTAAAGTCGTACAGCAACACACTGAGATGTGTTCCACAGGGTTTCATTGCATATCCTTGTTGCAATGTTACAGCTCCAGTAGCTTGTTGGTTCTCTACCCACCGTGCGGCTCTTTGCCTGAAAGGTTCACGCAACGATGTGAACTGTAATATTTGATAACTAAGATATTTACACTAACAGATATCGATAAGTTTAATATTGTACGACGTGTATATTAAATGAATGCACGAGTCCTCTCCATCCATACAGACCCACCGAGGGAACTAGCATGGCTGCTGCTGTCGGCTAGCTAACGTTAGCGCCGGAGCTGTCAAACAAGCCCACAACGTTACGAGAACTGCTCGAAACGTGACGGTTCTTTACACGCGGAGCCTCGAACACTTTGTCCGATGTGTGAAGTGGTCAGAAGGCTGTAAATTACCTGAAGCAGAGGCCTGTTGGTGGTTTTCCCAGTCGGTACGCGGCCTAGCATCGCTAGCTCCCGGCGGCACTGCAGCTCTTCGCCGATGACAGTTCCCGGATCGAATGACCATGCGCGTTGGCACGCCTACCACAACTCAAAAACAAAGCCCCCGATTGGCCAGGGATACGCGAGGCGACTTGACTGACAGCAGGCTCCGCCAATCAACGGCGGATCCGGCCCAGCAGAGAAACCAATTGCGGTTTTCTTCCTGTCACGTCGTGTGAGTTTACGGAGGTTTTATTTTATTTTTTTATTTAACGGATTCGTTAAAAAATAAAAGTTTCGGGTCCGTTCTCAAGCTTTTAAATAAAAAAGATTACATCACTGCTACGGAGTTATTTTAACATCATAGAAACAAGTCCCACCCCTAAACCGATTGACATGTTAGAGAGCGAATCAACAGGCGGTACACGGGAGTGCGCTCGGTTTCTTAGCATGGCGTACGGCGATAATCACCCGGATGAGTGGAGTCAGAGTTTAAGTTTCACACTTTGTGATAACGTGCTGAAGGAAAGTAACCGAGGCTTGAAAGGAACTAAAACAGAAAACCCACGACATGTGCTACAAATTTAGTTTAATCTAAATTAATTGTTTACAAATTTAGTTTAATCTAAATACATTTTAAAACAATTGTAGCTTTATCTAAATTAGTTTAATTCAAGGGTAAATACGCTTTATTTTGGTTTCCTCTGTTGGACTTTTCTATTTAATTTCATAAAGTATTCAACAGGTGTTCAAATAAAAAAGATGTATTTTGAAACCTCAAAATCTCCTATTCCATGGCTGCGTTCAGAAAGTCCACATAATCTCCTTTCCTAGCCACTATTCCTTGACCCTGACCTTTCCTTCCATAAAGGATGGTCCGATGTTCCCTATGCTTAAGGAGATAAGTTAGGAAGCATTGCGGCTCCTTTCCTTGGCCTTTAAAGAATTGTAACAGCCCTCATTGTGGCGGCTCCTGAAATACTTCCCGGTCACTCCCCCTCTGATATGAAGGGTCCTAAGCAAAGTGGAATTATTCGAACGCGGCCCACTTTGTCACGTAGTTGCAACTTCTCACGGATGCCGGGTGCCTCGAATCGAGCGCACCCCGCCCCTCACTTATATGGCTGCGTATGGGAGGGCGGAGACATTCCTCACTACACAGCGCGGCGGCTGCAAGAGGAACTTCGCTGGTCGTCCAGTTGGCAAAGTGACGAAGTTGTGCTCGGAGGGAGAAACTGACTGAAACTGTCCGAAAACAGAGAGAAAAGAGGAACCATGACTTCGACCAACGTGTTCCAGGGGCTGGAGAGCGGCTCCAAGCCGAGCTCGAGGTGAATACATGCTGCGGGCGGTGGCGGGCGGTGCGGGTGAAGATGTGGCGATTTCCCAGCCGCTGCGTGAAGCTAGTGGCTGAATGTAGGTTAGCGTCGCTTGACAGGTCCCCGCGGGGTTTGATCACACAACCCCTGCATCTCCGTTAAGTCTCGTTAAGGAACTTTAGACCCCCGAGGGTGCGTTCGCTTCGGGCAGGGTTGTCTCTGTCGCCGTTAGCTAAACTTGGGTCGCGTAGCTTCGAAGCTAGCACACCAGGCGTTGTCTGTCTGTCTGCGGAAGTGCGGGAGCCTCTTCAGCCTCTGCGCCTCTTTTGTGTGTCCGCCACATTGTTCCCGGTGTGGTCAAGTTCCCTGTGGCGGACTGAAAAGCGCCTGGTCCTGGGGTCAGATCCCACAGACACACACACGCACACACAGACAGACACACACACGTATGTATGTCGTGGCTGCTAAACCGACGTCAGGAAGTTTAGCTTAACACATGGCGCCACTCCCGGCTCTATAATCAAATAACATGTTGCTTGGCTGAAGCTGCTGTATGTGATGTCAGTCAGTTCTAGTCACGTTGTTAGTACTTGACTCCCTATGTGTGTGTGTGAGTGTATAATAACATGAAGTAGTATCCTGTGTCACGTTTGACAAAGGTTCACACAACCTCTGATGACTGGTCACTTTCATATAGTGTGTGTATATGGAATGAATAAATGAAGAGAAGGTTGTATTATGTGAAAAGGCTGTTTCTGCCAAGTCACTGTAGAAAGACAGGCCTGGATGATGTGGCTAAAAATTGTACCAAGATAAAACGTTCATTGGTGATTATTTGCAATGCATACTGGGAATTTGACTGTGCACGGTTTTATTTGCACAGATAAGCATACAAGTAATAGCAGATGAGAATAAATTTGCAGATCAACAGAGCTACTACGTGCAAGTAGAGTTAATAATATCACATTATGTTACACATTATTTATTTCTAGTTAAAATACTTCTCTTTGCTACTGAGTGAAGGTTGTAGCACAATTCAAGAGCAGCTGGAGTGAAAATGTGTTATACTCTCATCCATATGTAATATATATATATATATATATATGTGTTGTTAGAGCTCGAACTATAGTACAAGTCTTTATCAGAAAACCTTGAGCTAATTATTGATATTGTTTTATGGCCAGCCCTGGTACATGGTAATTGATCTGTGACAGCATCCTTTATAAGTTGTCCTTTATTGCTTTCTCTCTCCCATAGGGTTCTGCAGCCTCCTGGCGGTGGCTCTAGTAACCTGTTTGGGGGTTATGAAGACGATGGTGCAGCATCAAGAAGACCTAATAAAATGGCCTCCAAATTGTTTGCTCCACCAGAGGAAACCAAGACCGTACCCAGACGCTCCAATCCTCCAGGTCAGACCAGCCTGTCAGGGCTAATGGATATGCTGAGGCAGGGCAGTCTTACCATCTGTCAAAGTCCAGGGTGTGAAAACAGTTACTGTAATGTGATGATTTCAGTATAGTCACTGGCCTGTGTCTTAAAGTAATCGACCTCCAAATGAAGTAACCTGTAGATTCATGTGTGTCTATGGACTAAAAATGACCTAATTCAACACTATCTGTGTAATCCTTTGTGTAGGTGGGAAGAGCAGCGGAATATTTGCGGAAGCTGAACCTCGTGCTCAACCCCAGAGACCCAAACCACCTGGGGGATCCACTAGCATCCTATTCGGGGCTGAAGACAGAGCACATGTGTCAAACCCCAACAGAAACAAGCCAGTGGTAGGCCAAGCATCTCCATGTTATTCCCCCCTCTTTGTTTTAGTTTAGTTAGTTATATTTTATTTTATTACTCATACTCCTGACTATATCCACATCAGCAAGTGACTTTTTAAAAGAATAGTTCACCCCAAATATAAAACATAATGATTTTCTACCCCTCGGGGTCCAAAGGCCAGCTAGTTATCCAATTAATACTTAACAAGCAACGGTGTCAGGGCAGCATTTGACACAGTTGTGTGTATCAAGCAATCCTCTGCACGGTTCTGTTGTGTTTGTGCAACTCGAACATTGCAACAGCCTCAGAAAGGACAAAAATAGATTCCCTCAGAGGTACCGAGTTTCAACAGCAGCTAATTCGCTTTTTTGTAAACGTGATGGTATTTTATACAGCTGTTTGCATAAGACAGAAAAAGCCCAGCGTCATTGGGTCTCTTGAATGTTGCTATATAAATTCAAGTTGTTATTATTATGTCAATTTACTGATGTTTGGTTCATAGTCGATAAAAGGTTTTGCAGCTGCATATTATTGAGCTGGGGTTCATTTGGAAGTGCCTCTCTGCCGAGAAACGGGGGGGTCTCTGCATTATCAACAGTATTTATGATAATCTCCCTGTCATTAAGCTCAAAGTAATGATGGGGTCTTACCCTAGACTGTTTTAAAGTTATTGTTAGTTATCGTTTACTGTGCGCAAGTAGAAAATGGGCTTTTCTTATCTTCTTCAAATAGTACAGTCTATGCTGGGAAATAATACCTTTCCTATGTTGATAAAAACAAAATTTATATGCATAATTTCTGGAGCTGCCAACATAGTCAATTAACTGGCTGCATTTGTAATGGTTTCCATCTTTTACACAGAATATTGTGTATGCCTTAACTAAAACATACATTCACCATTTCCTTTTTCTTTTATTTAACCGGGTAAAATCTTGTTGGAATTAAAATCTGTTTATTTTTAAAGTGAGACCTGTCTGAGCCCAGTAGCCTGACTGTGCGAATGAGATACAGATACTTTCACTTATGCATCAGAGAGAAGCCTTGGTCAGGGAAATTGCACCGTTTGCAGAATTTGAGCAGCTGCTTTAGCTTAAAGCAGCAATAGTGAGATAACAGAGTAAGACAACCTGTATAAAACGGCTTTGTTGTCCTTCCTTTACAGGACAATCTATGTGTGGGACCGGAACCTAAAACACCAGGTGAGTTCATTTAAAAGGAAAAATGTTGCTCTAAATCTGTAAAAACAGTTAATATGGAGAGTATGATACATCCATGTTGCAAAAGTCATCAACAGGTGAACTATAATTCTAAACCTGGTCTGTAGTGTACATAGTGGATTCTCATGCTTTCATTAAAAAGGAAAAGGGGTTTATTAAGTATAGGGACTGGTACGTAGTCCACACAAGTGTATCCATCAACTCTACACTATCTTAATTTCCTAAATGTTTTCCAAGTTGAACTATATGCTCATATTTAGACTGTTATTTCTGTTAAAATGCGTTATTCTCTCCTCAAGCGCCCACAGTCAGCCAGCCTGTGGTGAAGGAAGAAGTTGTCCGCCCGGCTCCCATGCCAGCCAAAGAAGAGTCTTCCCCTGCCCCTGCCCATGCTCCTTCTCCTGTGCCCGAGCCCAAACCCGCTACTTCCTCACCCTCTTCCTCACCTCCTGATGATGAGACTTCACTGAAGAAACATGAGCCTCACCTCGGCCCCAGGCCTCGCTCTCACAACAGGGTCCTTAACCCACCCGGAGGAAAATCTAGTGTGATGTTCTACTGATCAGCTGAGCACAGCACTCCTCCCTGTTTTGTGTCTATACACTCCTTGTCTGATACCCCGCTAATCTTCTCTCATTCCCTCACGCTTCTACTCACCTGTACATTTAAACACACCAGGGATTTTGTTTCCATGGTCATGTATGTTCTCCCCAACTTCTTGCACTTTCTTTCCCATTTCTTGCTCCTGGCTCTTTGTTCAACTTGTGTTGTCCTTCACTGAAACTTGCTATCGTACAATCACCAACCAGTGAGCTGTTAGTCACTTGGACTGTATCAATATTGCGGTTCCATTTTTCTGTGTTTGACCATGTGTAAATGAAGTTTGGTTTATATGTCAATCTTTAAATCACGTATTTTGCATCTCAAGAAAGTTTGAGACAACTGAAGAAGCTTTAAATGACTGGATTCTAATGTTCTGGTGTGACTACAATCATTGCAAAGTGTCATTGCAGGCCCTTCCTCCAATTTCCCAAAATTTTATTCAGACATGACAGGGTGAATGGATCTTTCACCATTTGTAATATGTGAAATGTTTCAGGGAGTGCCTCCTTAATATTAGCTGCCAGTTCCAAAACAAAACAAATGTGTTTGGCAGTTATTCCAAATATTGCATGTTTGAATTTCACAAAGACTTAATATGAAGAAGCCTTAAATTGCATGTGTTAGAATTTCACAACGACTTGATAAGCAGAAGCCTTAAATCATCCAAGTGTTCCTTCTTGCCTGGTTCTGAATTTCAATGTGTCTAGGGGTAACACAAACTGTGTTCAGGGAGAGGTGCCAAAAAAATTGACCCCAAAACAAAGACGAATGCAATTGTCTTAAAGAAATTCCATTTAGATTTCAATGCGAATGTATTGTGTGCAGGTACTTTCTGCTTTGTCCTCATTGCTTGCGTCATCTGAGAACATGCCTTTTCTTTGCTTGGGGTAGGCCTCTGTTTATGTTTTAAATTAAAACGGCTGAAGACTGAACTCTGGACAAGCTCGTGGCCTTTACCTGAGTCTGGGTGGGCTCATTGATAATCACCTTTTAAATCTCTTCACAATGCACATTCATGCTATTCTGGTACCAGCCTGTCCCCAGTGTTTCCATGTGCCTGGCAGGCAATGAGCGCAGCGGAAGAAAGATAACCTGTGTACTGCAATAAAATGTTGTTTTGCATTAGACTGTGTTTATACTGTTTATTTTCCTAAAATTTGAGATTCATTAATAACTGAAACTTGAAATGGAGGAAATACTAACATGTGAACATGCTACATACCTTGTTAAATGTTTGTGTCGATCAGTGTGACATGCTAACTATGTCTTGTGAGCTCCAGATTTAGAGTTATTCTTGAATCACTGACACAGATGCTTTTGTTCTTATTTGCCCCGTGGTAGCACTCTGTGAGCTCTTTACTCTACAAATGGCCACTTCATGCTTCGGAGGAAATTGTAGTTTAAGCTTTGCAACTACACAATGGAATCTATGGCACTATTTCATTTCCTCCTTTGGCCAAAAACATTTGAGTATATACGGATACTGTTATGGAAGAGGTACCGGGGAATGCATTTAAAAGATTTTACTTGCCAGAGAGAGGAGGTAGGAGTTGTGTGCAGTCTGTAAGCAAGCATGAAAAATCTATATATTACATCCACACAATGTCGGTCATACAATTAAAGTTAGATTCTAGAAGAATGGGGTCAGGTCGTCATATGCAAGGTGCATTTTAAATTGCATAACTACAGCCACACCGTTGTTTTCAGTTAATCTGACTGATTAGGCCGAACTCTGTGTAGGTTGCAGGTTGGTTACATTATGCTGCGAGATTGCAGCATTAATTATTATTATTACTAATTATTGTAAAAGCTCAATATACAACTGACACAACAGGCAGGGGAATCTCAAAGGAGCTGAGCAAGTTTAGTATGCAGATACTTCTACTTGAAATCTGTTGTGTTCCCTGCAGAGAGGCAACAGGATGCAAACCCCCGGACTGAGTGAGACCAGCCGCTTTGACTTCTGCCAGTTCAGCACGAGTCTGAAAAGATCAAACACAAGGTTGATGTTTGTCAGAATCAGAATCAGAAGTATTTTATTGCCAAGTAGGTTTACACCTACAAGGAATTTGCTCTGGTAATTGGTGCTTACAATTAACATAGAAACATAAAAACACAAATACAACATACATAGGAAAGCAATGAAAAATAGAAAACCAGTATATATTTACTCACTGTTTACTTCTTATTTACTCACTTTTTTCCAATATCTATACAAAGTAACATTTGTTTCGACATAAACATTTCTGTATAAAAATATATAAAAGATAAAGATGTAAAAAGTGATATGCAAAATGCAAAACAGTAAACAGTGTCCGATTGCAATATGCAATGTAATGCATATTGTGTAGTGTGACTTGGCTCTACTTAAATTGACCTGTAGCCTACAATCTGCTAACTATGAGGTTTTTCTGCAATGAGAGGCTGTGGAGGAGGCACACAGATGTTCACCCTCTGCAGTTTCTCTACTCCTCACTCCTGTGCTGTGCAGTCCAGTGGCAGTAACTACCTTCCCTACAGGACTATAATCACGTCAGGCAAAAACAATGAAACTTGTTGAGGATGTTGTGAAATGTAACACAAGACCATCATCTGAAGTGAATCCTTTTTTTAGTCAACTCTGTCCATCTCTTTTGCAGGAGAAAAAAAGTGCATATGCTGCAAGAATCTGAACAAATGCGCCGGTCGAAAACTGAATTCCTCATCTACATGAGAGTATTTCATGCTCCTGTTATTGGAAGGTATGAGGCCTTTTTCCCGATTCCTATTTTAAAGTGAACGCAGTCAGACAAAATTCTGGAATCTGCTTCTTTTCATGCATTTTTCAATATAGAGGTGCTATTACACCATTGTTTATTTTCATTGAGTAGTACTTCAGGTATTTTAACACTGAATTTAGACCAACATACTGTGAACATCAGGATATTAAGACAGTTACTTGCAAAGTTTAAGGTTAGATGATCTCTCTCTCTCTATATATATATATTTATATTTTAAACTGAAATGTTTTTATTCTGTCAGCTGGGAGGTAAATTGAAATATATCACTATACTCTCTTTAAAAACAATCCATATTCCAATTTTGAAATAATCCATCAGTAAGGTTTCATGAGATCTTGTCAATCTGACATTATTTATCTTCACAGTTCAGCTTGGTATTTCGGTTTCGTAGAGTGCATTGTCATTATTACTGAAGTGCTGCTGCAGACTTAGGTCAAAGGGCTGTTAAAGGAATAACTACCATTTCCGGTTTAGGCTTTCAAAATAAGATACATAAAAAAAACAGGTCTGTAGCTACCGCTGATACTGACCCCATGCCCTCGTTATTATTTATAGATATTTATATCATTAGAGAGGTCAAGGTGTGTATATATGAAGTATGTAGTTTGGGGTTCCTTTTGTTGTTATGGTCATTGTTAAAGTTGTGTTTCAGTTTTATTTATTGAGTCAAGTGATAGTTATGTTGACTGGTATTTGTACAAAGACATTTTTTTTTTGCAATAAGCTCACTAAACATTATTTCTGTTTAAGGATACAATTGTGCGTCATTGCAAAGCCGAGCCTTTAACATTAGCTACCATCTGATTTTTTTCCGCTGCTTTTATTTTGAAGTGCAAGTGCCGGTGCGCACTCCTGCTGTCGCGTGTCTGACTTGACGCAGTGAGCGCTCTTGGCTGAATGCAGACGCTGTGACGTCACCGCAGTCGGTCAGCTGGCCCCTCCATCAGCAGGGTGAGCCTCTCCCATCGGGAGACATCACCACCAGCGCCCGGCCCAGCAGCATCGCCAGCGAGGCGAGCGGACCATGGGAGAGACGGCGGTGTAGCGGCCGATCGGGCGTCGGGAGGAGATCCGCAGCGGAGCGTTATTTATTGACCTATTTATTCTCGTATTTATTCGCCCTGCCTGTAATGGCTGGGCTCCGGGGCTGCGGCTTCTGAGCGGCAGGTGCAACATCATCGACGACTCGGCTCCTCGGCATGGACTCATCCTCCAGGGCCGCTCCACAGGCTGGCCCTCACACCCACTGCGCCCCGGATCGGATGCTGTGCGCCGGGGGAGAGGAATAGCTGAGCCGCGTCTGGGAGGCGATTCACGGGAATGAGGAGGAGGAGGAGGGGGGCCCTCTTCACACCAAAATATACCACTACCGAGATTTCCAGTAGCGAGCTCAAGGTTACACGACAGCCGGTCTTCACCCGGGAACTCTGCTGCAAAATGGCATCAAGTGTTTTCGTGATCTGAGGTATAAAAAAAAAAAGAAGAAGCGGAGATTGAGCGGAACCCCCACCCGGGGACGGTGTCGCCTCCGAGGCCCGAAACTGTGTCCGAGCGCAGCCTCCTCATCTGGGAAACCGCTGGCACCATGATGGAGCTGCAGATCGACGAGGTGGTCTACCAGGACGACTACGGCTCCGGCTCCGTGATGTCGGAGCGGGTGTCGGGCCTGGCCAACAGCATCTACCGGGAGTTCGAGCGGCTGATCCGCAGCTACGACGAGGAGGTGGTGAAGGAGCTGATGCCGCTGGTGGTGAACGTGCTGGAGAACCTGGACGGGGTGCTCACCGAGAACCAGGAGCACGAGGTGGAGCTGGAGCTGCTGAAGGAGGACAACGAGCAGCTCATCACCCAGTACGAGCGGGAGAAGGCGCTGAGGAAGCAGGCGGAGGAGGTGAGTGACTCCCCCCCCCCACCCCACCTTGGCTCTCTGGGCCTCCACACCCGCTCCATCACATCCTGCTCCTGGTCACGGTTCCCTGTCTGAGAGGGTTCATCAGACATGTGACTCATGTCGAGGCCTGTGACAGGAGATGGCTGAGCTTATTATTAGTGTCGGTGCTCTGCTGACTCCTGGACTGTAATCCCACTACATCATTTAAAAACACATGATTCAGCAGAAGCACTAAACAAGAACCTAAACGTTTTCATTTCTAACTATTAAAGCAACTTGTAACTGTTTTTAAATGAGTTGACATTAATATAAGACATTCTTTTTTATATTACTTTATGTGAAACACACCAGCTTTCTTAAGCCAAATGATGCTCAATGAAGAATTGAAGGCAAATAACCTCTGGGGTCTGAGAGGAGCAGTGGAGCCGTTGCGAGGTCTGAGATATATATTAGAGAGAAAAGAAAGAATAACATAAGATGAGATATTAATTTATTGATCTAGTTGCAGCAGCAAGAGGCAAAGTAGTAAGTAATAAGTAACATGCGATGCTAAAGTGTAAGGAATATAAAAAAATATATAGGAAAGATCTGTGCAGTGAATACAGTGAAAGGATTGCACATGAAACATTTACAATGTACAGACAGATAAATATAGCACAGTCAATATATCACAGGAGATGAATATTAATATTCCCTCACAATTCTGTTCAACCTCCGGCTTCTTCATCCAAATCTAATCTGCCAGATACCTTGAACCTGTTGAGGATGTTGAGGTAAGATCTGCTGTCACGGTCACAGACACACTATCTGTACATAATAATGATAATAATAACAATGTCAAATAAATTAAGAGGACAAATAATAACTAGAATAAAGGCGTCAGCAAAACATTAAAATAAAATCAAGGTCAACAAATTATAAAAAACAAACGATCAACCTTATTTAAAATTGCTGAAAACAATCCCACGTTATATATTTATAGGAGAGCAGAACACATTCTAGCTTCAGTGTGAATAAAGGTTACTTACACGACTGTTAGTTCTGGTTTCACAGCCACTGTTCATAAAACCACCACCACCACCGCTGTTACCGTGACAACTGCCAGAACCAATATGCAACTACTGACAACACCGACAAGCAAACAACACACAGCTGAGGGTCACCGGTAGCACACGCGTGTCTCTTACATGAGGTCTCGTGATGCAAACACACCAGTGACATGATAGCAGTGCATTTAGTGTACATGCTTTTAGTTTGAAGGAGACGGAATGGTGTGAGCGTGAGGCTCATTGGGCACTTACATTGGAAAACACAGCAGGAACTCGGAGACAGATAACAAAAGTGGACATTAATATGGAGCTATTACATTACCGGCTAAACTCCCCCCTCCAGCGACCCCCCCCCCCCCCCCCCCCCCCCCTCTGTCTTCCTCTGACTGGTGTCAGAGCAGCCGTGGGATCAAGCAGTCATCATAAAGCATCTTTAATCCTCCTCTCATCCAAAGAGGCCTCAGCAGATCACTGGCAGCTCTGTTGGTATCAGCTTAGCTCAGCCTTTTCGCCATTGTCATCATCTGTCAACCCCCCCCCCCCCCCCCCCCTCTCCTCTGCCAGTAATCTCATTTGTTTTCATTTTTTAATCTGTTAATTACCAACGACGTGGTTTTTAAATGACAGACGCCCACAGGCCTGGACAAGTGGTATTTGATTTTGTTTTTTCCTCGACAGTAAAACAGAAAAGTTATCATAAGATTCCTGCTACTTAGGAGATGATATGACAATAATAACACAACAACAATAACCTTTATTCAACCAGCGACTTTCTTAACAATGTGACAAAGTGCTTATGATACAATAAAACCTTTAACACGCTCTCAGGAGCTCTTAAGAGTCTCAGGCAAAGAAACAAGTATTGGAATCACCATTTTGAACAACCTTTCAATATCAGTTAGGTTTGTTTACCTTCATTTTCCATATTAATTAATTAAGATGCATTTATTCATCCCAAACACATGCACAGTCATGCAAAGGCACACTCATGCAGGTAGGGAAATTTAATCTCTGCTTTTGACCCATCTTGTGCAGTACACACAGAGCAGTGAGCAGCCGCGTACAGGCGCTCGGGGAGCAGATGTTGGGGGAGTAAGGTGCCTTGCTCAGGGGCACTAGACAGGGTAAGGAGACTCTTGGATTTTTGGACAGATCGATCCAGGTTCGTGTTTTGTTGTCTCTCCGTGGAGAGACAACAAAACACGATATCAATGGAAGGTTCTGGTGCGTTTGCTGGTGAACCGATGCAGAGGAGCAATCGGTATTATTTCTGCTGCTCGCTGCCAAAACATGTAACTCAAGCATTTGGCTGTAAAGTGCTTTCTTAAAGGAGTGAGGAGTCTGGATCGTTCCGGGAACATCTAGGTTTCATATTGGTCTCACACCTACTAAATGCTAAGCTGTGTAGAAGTGGTATTTCCAAGCACTTATTTTGTTTCTGTGTTTGGTTATTTCTTGGTTTCCTCCAGTATTCAGGATAATTATTATGTTTGAAGCTGGCATGAGAAATCTTGTTTTTATATTTGCTAGGAAATTCAAAAAGTTTGAAGGCCACAAATGAAGAGAGAGACAGTTTCGTCCGCCTGAGAGAGGGGTGTATAAAGGGGGGGGGGGGGGGGGGGGGGATGGGGAATCATAGGAAATCAATATTACACAGAGCACACTGGCCCTGTAACCTGATTTGTGCTTATGAAGAGCTGAGGCAAGGACAACAAAAGCAGAGAGAGAGAATGGAACACGCTGAGGTTTTATGAGGCTCCAGTGTGAGGGAACCAGTGAGTGAAGGCAGCGGCAGAACTGGATTGACAAAGGCTGATGAGAAGAATGAGCAGGGTTGAGAGAGAGAGAGATAGAGAGAGAGAGAGAGAGAGAGAGAGAGAGAAAGAAGAAAACAATAACACACCCTCTCACTGCAGCGACCAAAGTGTGGCTCCGATTACAATTAGGGCCTCAGCTCGATGGTAAACAAAGCTCAGCGCTCGCTCCCTGCTCTGGGAGACTTGGATTCACAGCCAGCTTAACAAATCCAGCCTGTTAGAAAGAAGCATCTCTGTCCCATCAGCAGCTGTGCAGGTTTCACGCCTCTCACAGTGTGACGGTGGTGAAAAGACAGATCTGCCTCTGCTGTCTATTATTATCGTCCCCTTCCCTCCTGATGTGGTTCGTCACTTAACGTGAACTTAACGGCTTAATCGCTTCAGTTCTGCACATTCACAGTCACGAGCCAGTTTTCTCCTTCAAACTCTTGAGACAAATCTGAACTGACAACTATTTCCTCCAGGTTTATTAAAAAGACAAACAACTGACTTCATATTGTTCTCTGCTGCTGCCGTCAGTTCACGCTGTCTTCACGTGTTACGCAGTGTAAACAGCTGCAGTCGGACACACTTAGCTGTGGCTTGTCAGGAAAGAGCACATTAGCTTCACTCCGTCATCACCGCGCTGCCTCATGAATTATTCATAGAGCACAGGATAACACAATAATCCAGCTCATCAATCTGCACACTGTGTCATTCTACCAGTGTAATTGTGATTTACACTGTGAATCAAACGTCCTTTCTGAAAGTGCACAGCTGTTGTTTTAACAGACACACAGCTTCTCTAATGGAGTCTGAACCTCGTGCTACTCACAAATACTCTTGAGATTTGAAAGGTGAAGAGTCCGATGCAGGTAAAGGCAGCACGTAGAGGAGTCAGCTGGAGGACATGACTGCAGGAGATGTTCCCCATCGAAGGGGATGTGATGAAGAGTATAGTGAGTGTAGTTGTGGTGGCTGCTGTGGCATAATGCTGGTGGTCTTATGATATCTTCTGTCCAAAAATATCTGATATGAGCAGAAGAGATAACTGCTTGTGTCTGTTTTTTTTAAACCAATTATTTACAAAAAAAACAGACCATAACGTACCCTAGATAAGATTATTGAATGTTATCGGCTATGAGCCAGATTATCTGCATTATGTGAGTCTTTATTTTATATATTTATTATTTGTATTCTATATTAACCCAATGTCCAGGTAGAGTTAATGGCAGAGTGAAATATCCATGAAATGTTATTATTCTACATTTTATTGCCACTTGACATTTATCATATCGTGGTAAATGTTTTAATTTTTAAATTCAGTTGTACCTCCTCACTGTGTTTGTTCACAAGCATTTTATAAACATATGTTGCTGAAAATATTATCACTGTAATTATGGATGCTCATATCAGTTATCTGCTAAATCTATAATCACCTTTATTGAAAAAAAAACCTAATCTTATTGAATCAGTAAACAAGGAGACTCACATTTCTCAGATATTTCCACTTCTGCTTCTCTGAACATTTCCTTCGTGGCCGTATTACGCAAGGATTGTTTTTCAATGACTTTAGAGGAGACTAAATTAGTTGTTGCATTTGCAGAAGTTATCAAATTGTAGCATTCCACTTTGTGTTTGCTACACGTGTGCAGCACGCTCCTGATTCCCTGGCCTTGCTGCTTGCAGAGGATTACAGTATTAAGACTTTACAGACTCGCTGCACTGGAATAAAAGGAACGTCATGTGAACAGCTTTACTGAAAACACCCAAAATTCAAACACGGGTAATGTTAACGAGGAGCAGACGACTCTGTGTTTACCTCAAGCTGCTCAGTTACATTTCACTGACACATCGAACATCTCCAACCTTTTTTGTGAGCGATAGGTTTTCAAAGCGCCTTTTTCTCATTGTGCAGTGCAGCCCTGAAACGTGCTGACTCAACATGGCCGAGATCAAGATTAGAATCACGATACAGTTCCAGCTTTGTCATTATTGTAAATTCTGTTTCAAATATCCAACCTGCACACGACGTGGAAAATATGATCTGCACTTTCTGTAAAGATCTGTGGTTTGAAGTGAAGCTGTGTCGAGGCCAAACGTCTTGCTCGTGTGTTTCTCTGCCAGAAATTCATTGAGTTTGAAGATGCCTTGGAAGCTGAGAAGAAGGACCTGCAGGTACAGGTGGAGTTTCTGGAGCTGCATGGGAAACAGCTGGAGCTCAAGACGAAGAACTACTCCGACCAACGTGAGTAGACGTGACCTCACACCCTGTAAAGTACTGCAGCTCAACCAGATCTGAGTACACTCCTAAAACCTGGAAATATAGGTTTTAACAATTTATAAAGACTCTGCAGAGGCTTTTTTTTAATCCTGATAAGCATATACAAGAGTCATAATCATAATAAGTTTAATTTTAAAAATGCCATTGTGGTTCTATGGAGAAGATGGAAAGGGAAGCAGACACTGTTGGACAATGTTGGTAGATTTGACCTGAAACCCTGATTTGCTTTTGTAATGCTCACACAGTGTTTGGCTGTTTAGTGTAGTCGAATTGTTGTGTTTATATTTGTCTATACTAGGTTTTCCCAGTGGAATATTCTGAGTATGACCTGATTCAGATTAAGATAATCAGAAGATGCTGTTTACAAGGCAGTGTCCTATTCAGATTATGGTCTTAATCAGGTTGATATACTGACGTCTTCATATTTAATCGGTGACAACTAATAATACAAACAGGATTATTAGTGATTTGGGTTGATCCCTCTTTCCTCTGCTTTCAACCTGTTGTGCGTCTGTCTGTGTGTCAGTCACTCGGCTGGAGGAGCGAGAATCCGACATGAAGAAAGAGTACAACGCTCTGCACCAGCGCCACACTGAGGTGAGAGGAGACGTTCAACCCCAACAACTCTTCATTTCTCTTCACCCATCGTGAAATACAACAAACCCTGCCGGCCTGTTATTATCAAATGAGCTGTCGTGTGAATTCTGTCACTCCCATCATCCTCACATGTTTCATCATCAAGGGCACAATGTTGTAGCTCATTTCTATTTGGAACATTTAACCAGACTTAAAGCAGACACTCTGCTGTGGTCTGCAAATTGTTTTCAAACCATTATGAAAACTAGAGTGGCACTCAGAGAGCTCACACCTCAAATCTATCTGGATCTGCACCAGATTGTTCACACACTCACAAATATCTGTGCCCGTAAACACGCCTGATTATTTTCATCAAGATCCGTGAATTATTCTCTGAGAAATCCAGGAAAACTTAGAATATATCTTTCACTGTTAAAGATCTTGATCCACAAAGCAAGTGAATAGGCTCTTCCCTGCACATTGAAAATATAAGGCTATGAATAGAAAGTAGAATTTGAACACCGAAAACAAAATGTTATGCATCAAAAAACAATAAGCGTCAAACTAAGTCTAATATCAACTATATTAGATAAACAGTGATATTCAGATATCTCAGTATCGTCCCTCTGAGCTCTTTAATGTAGATTATAGATTGTTCTGCATGCACCAATACATGACATCTCACATTCCTTCACTCTCCTCAAGTCTTTGCTCATTGTTCCTGTTGTGGATCACAGATGATCCAGACGTACGTCGAGCACATAGAGCGCTCCAAAATGCAGCAGGCAGGGACCAACAGCCAATCGGAAGGCCCCGGCTGTGGACGAACGTGAGTTGTTTTATACGTTTAGAGCTCATCCATCTTTTACACCCATCGTCTTGTTGCTGATGTTTCATGTTTTGTGTGTGTGAGGCTTTTCATGCTCATTGCACCAACACTGGCGTTTGTTTGTCAGACGCCCTGATGAACAGCTGGTACCTCCCACCGGGAGAGAGGAGAGAAAGAAACAGCAGCCATTATGAGCTTTGCCGGGAGCAATGAGGAAAAAATACATTTTGTTAATCCACCTGCTTTAAGTATTCAGCGTCATGAGTCCTGAATATGTATGTGCACCGTACGAGAGGAGTGTGACATCTGGGGCAGCTCCTGCTCCTGCAGCTGAATCTCAGATGAGTCGCCTCGTGCAACATGTTCAAGATACACACAGTCTCCTAAATCTCAGTTCAGAGACAATCCAATGAAATCATCCTAACCCGACAAACCATTAACTTCAAAGACCAGCCTTGCAAACAGTCTTTCACACAGTTGTCGACTTGCGAGGGGGTGAGGGTTGTGTTTACGTGTTTTCATGTGTCACTGCATGTCCTTGTCTCCTGTTGTTCTCTAATCACTGTCTGTCTGTCTGTCTGTCTGTCTTGCTGGCTTGCTCTCTGTGCTGCTGTTTTGCACAGTCAACGCCACACATGGAGGAAAAGGTAAATCCAACATGGTCCCCGCACCTGCCCCGAATCCCTTATCGTCTGAAACCAAATGCCTTTTGCCTGGATTTAATATTAGAAGAGAACAAAAAGCTGCTGACGCTTCTTGTGGGTGTTGAACCTCGACTCCTCGTTTGAAGACGTATTCCTTTGTGTGTCTGCTGATGCTTGGTGCAGATGTTTGTTCATTCTCATCGCAATGTATGAAATAAGGGAAGAGTTTAAAGGTGTCTCCCTCATCTGCTTGTGTGTCCTTGTCCCTCCGTCTGTGTGTCTGCCCGTCCTGCTTGTTTCTGAGGATGACGTTGATGTGTTATACAAAGAGGAAGTAATTCTCTCTATCAAGTTTAAGCAAAGTAGAAATGGACTTTAACAAACGGTTTGAGCTGCACATGTCAGATAGACGTCTCTACATTTCCATAAGAATTATTTTAGCAGGCTTTTGCAGCAGTTCATAAACATATACTTTAAATACTCTTATTCACTTACTTGCCAAGAGATAAATGAGAAGGTTGATAACAGTCTCATTGATGAAATTAAATAAATTATGTTTTTTGACATAAAGGAATCAGATACAGGAAAGTGTTGCTTCTGCCTTTCCCCCTGATATTGATAATAACTATACTGAAAGTCACCTCCACCATCTTAACTAAGCTAAACAAGGTGATATCATATCCTGACCTGGAGTGTCAGTGGTTCCCTCCCCTGAGCCCCAAGGGGGGAGCTGGGAGAACTGAGTCGACTTACATCTTCTACAATCGGCCTGTTTCTTGAATAGATGTGGCTCATTAGAAGTTCACTGCTGATTTAAGTGTTTAGGATAAAGTGGATCCATAAGTAATGAATGATTAGAGCCTGTTTTGTGCTTGTGCATCGATTTATAAATGCTGATTATTCCCGGCTTGTCTGTGCATGTGCACCTGTAGTATAGATACTCCTTTATAATGAGGCCCCCCCGATGCTGGATAGATATAAGTGATAAATGAGTAACTAACAGTCTCCACCTCTTTGTGTTTCCCTGACCTGCAGCAAAGCGGAGCGCCCGCCGTCGTTGAGCCTGTACCCCACCGGCGAGGGCATGGTACGTGGGGGTCTCGGGGGGGCTAGGATGATGCCCGGGAAAGACATCTGGCAGGTCAGCGAGCTCGGCCAGTCTATCTCCAGCTCTGCCTATCAGGTGGGACAGACAGCCGGCGGTCGTGTCCTCCTCCACGACCTCCCACCGCAGCCTGGGAAGTGGAAGGGGGAGGGGCCTGGCTTACCGCTGCCCCTCCTGCTAGCCACACCCACACGGACCACCTCCCGTCCGCCTGCTTGTGTCACTTTAATTGGGAATCAACCCTTTAAAGTTAGATTTTTTAAACATATGTTTTGACTCAAGCAAGCAGGGGACCCCGTATTTATTTTTTCACAGAATTTTCTTTTCTGTGTGATCGTGAAGCTTTTGTCATATTTTCTTTTGCACTTTGCACTTTAAGTTTAAGCCTTTAAGTTCCCAAGTGATCCTCTTTTTTTATTTTATAGAATATTGTGCTTTATATGTGACAGAAACAGACATGGTGAGTGGAAAAGAGGACGTAGATGCTTTCTTGTTGTGGCTCCTTCGGGTTTTTAGTGAATTAAATTAGTTCACGTTCAAAAAGTGCAACTCGGATTCAGACGGTGATTCTTGGCAGTTTGTGGTCAAACAGTTCTAACTGCATCGACTTGAAGATGATCAACAACCTATTAAAGTCTTTTGTGAGACTTAATCCTGGACCCGACGAATCATGAGGCCCTTTCACAATATCTCATTTAACAAACAAGTCGTATTATAAATATACACAAACTATCTGACCTACCTACAAATTCAAAAAGTAAAAATGTCCTGCCAAGTTCATGGGTTTCATGCATCAAGATTTCAGGAAAAACTAAAGGAGACCTGGAGCTGCCTCAAGAAAGTGAAGTCACGATTGATTCTCATATCATTTTGCAGCATCACCAGTAAAACCAGTTGCTCTAGAATTCAAAAAGTCAAGTGCAGGTGTTGAGGTTACAAAGTTAGTGCCCGATCCTGTTTTCACCATTTGATGCTCATATCAATTGTTCGTCTCTTGTCGCCATGTCATCGTCTCGTTCCACCGCTGGGCCACTAGGAGGATGGATCCGAGTCCGACTCAGTAGCAGCCACGCCCAGCAGCACAGGGAGCAAGTCCAACACCCCCACCTCCTCCGTCCCCTCCGCCACCGTCACCCCAATCAACGAGGGCTTCCCCCCGCACGCCGAGTTCGATGCCATGCGGGCCGGGAACCACAGGAAAGGGGCCAAGCGGCTCAGCCGGAATATGGAAGTGCAGGTTTCACAGGAAACCAGGAACGTCAGCATCGGTGAGAGGAGCCCCGGGGTCAAAACTCTGAAAATGTGTTTATTAATCATGCAAAGTGTGAGCAAAGGTGTTTGAAGTCCAAAGACCAGCTGAACGTGTGTGTGTCACGTTTCTCCAGGTATGGGAAGCAGTGACGAGTGGTCCGAGTTCCAGGAGATCATCGATTCTACTCCTGAGCTCGACATGTGTGTGGACCACCGCGTGTACGGAGGAGGAAACAGGTACAACTACACAATAGATTCACGGCAAATATCCACAGGGTCAAATCTTGTATTTTAAAGATTCATAGAAACATCTTAAAACTTTTTTCAACATTTATTTATAAGTCAGTCAGCAAAGTTTAAAGGGCTGCATCAGTGTTTTTGCATCTTTTCCCACACACATCACAGTGATTAAGGTTTTCTGAGGTGTTTTTCTTCATGAAGTGAGTTTATTCCTGTCAAATTTATGTTAGGATTCATCGTGTGTCACTCAGAGTTCAGATTTGTCCTCGGTTCTGGTCAAACAGGCAAGAAAATCAATCTGGTCCTTTTTTAACCCGTCAGTACAAGACCAGTTACTGTTTCTCGGACCACAGAAGATCCTTTAATCCTTGAGTTAAAGGTGAAACATGTGAATTACCACGGCTGAGGTGCAGATAAAGAAGTGTTATATGTCAACTGAACTGAATAAAAAATAGATTCCACTCTTATTGTTTAAGGATTGCTATCCATGTGTGTTTCAGCCCCTCCCAGGGCATCGTGAACGAGGCCTTCGGCATCAACACCGACTCCCTCTACCACGAGATCAAAGACGCCAAGTCGGACATCATCGGAGACGTGGACGCCGGCGCCGAGCTGCTCGGTATGAACACGACATTGGCTGTGGTGTCTGCTGCTTGGTTTTATAGGGTCACTCTGAAATCCCCTTATTGGAACGACATTACTCTACATCAGTTTGAAGGAAATGCTTGAAAATAAAAGCGCTGCGTCCTTCACTTCCTCCAGACCTCTGGTGGAAGCGAAGCTGCAGACTGATCCTGTTCCCTTACATGAAAACGTCCTGCATGTTAAAGCAACACAATATCATTTGTTTTACCTTAAATTAACAGGTTTTTTTAACTTTCAATAGGGAGAATAGCATCTCTGCCAGGGCCACAGTGCTCCCAGAACCCCAGAGATTGCACGATTGTCACGCTGATGAACCGTGCAGGACAATTTGAAACTTGCATTATATGCTTCAAAAGTCACATGACCACAAACTGCAACAACCAGCGCCGCAGCTCTGTGCTCTCTGGAGGGTTCCTCCAAAACGCATCCAGAATCCTGCCTGCCTGCAAAGGGTGGCAAAAATATTTATGGATGTTAAAATTAGGAGCCTTTACAATGCATGTGTGTAGGGTGTGTATCAACCCTCTGATGCTTTTCTACCTTGTCAATGAACGTGTTTTTCTGGGGCTTCCCTGGTTGCTGGTTTTGTTCAGTTTGCTTGTAAACAAATATGTGCCGCTGTGCATGGAGAGGCTCAAACTTACACTGGTATTAATGATGCTGATAAAAATATGAATTATGCCTCCCACCTGTAGGGGGCCCCTATGTGTACCCAAGAGCAATTCTCACATTGTGTTGCTTTAACGTGTCAATACGTGATATTAACTAGTAATGTCAGAATAGGTGTGGACCCAGACGAAGGGAAATATCAGTGGCTGCATGTTTGCGAAGCCATTTCTTTGTGTTTGCTGTGGT
The DNA here is from genome assembly GCF_947347685.1 of Pleuronectes platessa. Lineage (NCBI taxonomy): Eukaryota > Metazoa > Chordata > Actinopteri > Pleuronectiformes > Pleuronectidae > Pleuronectes > Pleuronectes platessa. Next base: position 19,451,396 of record NC_070641.1, read on the forward strand.
TGCTGCAGGGCGGCAGCTCCGTGTGACGCTGTGTGAATGTGCCTCTGCACTGACTCAGCCTTCTTTCTTTCTCGCCTTGCATGGCTGAGGCTGGAAACACACTCCATCCCAGCAGCTCATCCCACAGTCATCCTGAGAAAACAATATATATACAAACCCCCCGACCCCAGCTGCCCATTCACTCACTTTTTCATTTATTTGTGTTCTAGTTTTTTCTTTGTTGTTCTTTACAGGAGAGAGACAGACCTCGTTTTACACCAACCTCTTTCAATTGTTTTGGGACATCTGTTTGCAGAACTTCAATCATTTATTATATATTTATTTCATATTCAGTGCAGTGTACTTAATATTTCATATTCACAGTAATTATTTATCCTACATTTCCACTGGCATAACGGGTTAATACCATCGACTGTATATAAAAATAGACGATATGTCTTTATATCTCTCACTATCTGGACTTTTTAGTTTGGTCCATGTCCCCATCTACTAACATGGAGGAGGCAGAACTTTAGACACTTGGCTTCACTTTTGAGAAGCAGTCATGTCGTCTGTGGTTTATACATTTTTGATGAAACATGTGAGATTTTTCTTAATCTTAATTATTGTTATTGGGTTCCTTTGGGTTTTGATAGCAGAAAAAAGAAGGGAGCTCATTTGTTAACCTCTCACCCATTTCTTTTTTTCCCCCCCTGTATGTGCTTCTGCTGGTGACACCCATAGGCGAGTTCTCAGGTGTGTATCTTATCGTATTGGTTGGTATATTTTTTCTTTTCCTATCTCGACTTGTCTCCGACACATTCCCAGAGCAGGTACTAATCAGTGTGTACGAGACAGACCAAAGCCTGAGCGATGAAGTTTTAGTTATTGATATTATTTTATTGATTTACTGCCTGGTCAGGGATTTAGAAATGTAATCTTTTGTTGTTAGTCTGGATACCTTAACTTTTCATCCCGTTGTATATGAAAGCTTTTTGAAATGACCCTCAGGAGAGTCCCACTCAGCCACATGTTCACGTAGGAATCATATTATTTCCGAAAGAGGCAATAAGCTCCTAAAACGGTTTCACTGTGGCTTTGAAATCTATCTGTAAATAAATCGAATTCAGTGCCACAGACTCAACCTCCCTCCCTGACCTCTACTTCTTCAGTCCTTTAGCCCAGCTGCTCTTCCTCAAATCCAGATATTTACAAATGCTTATCAGCGTCCTCTCTTCTCTCTTCCCTTCCTGTCCCTCTCTTCTTCACCATCTTCTCCGATCTGTGCCGTTTTCCCTCTTTCCTTCTCCTCCTTTCTCCCTTTTCTTCCTCCGCCTCCAGTCCGCGATGATTTCTTCGGTAAGGCGCCCCCCCCCCCCTCGCCTACTCTCATGGTCACATTTGCTTGTTATGTCATCCCCTGGCCTTGAGCTTTCACATCCCTCTGGTTTATTCTGTATTCTGTTTGTTTGGTTCTTTTGTGCGGCTTTATAATTATATTTACATTTTTATGCCTCCTTTGCATCCCACATAACAAAAAAAAAAAAATCTCAATGAAGATTTGCTTTGAAGGGGCTTTGTAGACATGATGGAACATTAAAGTAAAGACATCCTTTTGTGTGGACGGTGAATGTAGATGTACCGTGATCTCGTGGTGAAGCAGAAACACAGCAGTTCAAACAGGAGAGACTTCAATTGAACAGACACAATGTGTTGCTGTGCACAGTAAGACATGTGAAACAAATAAGAGACCCTTCAGTGCTGAGATCCCTCGTGTTGTCTTCATGGTTGAAAGGGGGAAACCACCACTGAGGTCTAGACCCTGGTGGTGGTTGATGGGATCTGGAGACAGTTGAGGATCTGAATGATATGATTGGACTCAGCTGCCCGGAGACTGGAGAGCAAACCGAGAGGAGATGAGATTTAAAGTTTGACAGCAATGACACAATTGGCTGATTGTGGTAAAATCTGATTTGATCACCACAAACACCCACAGTCTGCAAATTCGGGAAACTCTCCAGTCAGGTCACACATCACAGAATTAGCTTTTCAAAACACACAAAGTTTTCTAAAACTGTTTAAACCAATAATCTATCCCCTGTCTTTTTGACACTTGGTATAAAATACACTCTTTTTGTTCAGTTTATTTTTTCTACATGTTCTTATGTGCAAACCTTTCATTTCTGCTTACAGTTTGTGGGTTGGGCTCGTGTTGCATTCTGCTTGCTGCTTCCATGTAAATGTTTCTGTTAATGTCTTCTGTTAAGAATTTAGACGATTAGGATTTAATCGGTTGAGCATATTAACCTCCATGAATTCTGAATAAAGGGGCACTTGTGGAATATCATGGATCATTTTTCTATTTTAAGGTGAAAAAAAACAAAAATCTAATAGTTCTGAGTTTTCTAGGAGAAGTACTTCCTGGTGATGCCGTAGCAGACGTCGCAGTTTAAAATCCACTATGACTCCTCGAGAATAAAAATAAAGAGGAGTCGACTATTTCTTAGATTTTACTCAACATTCTCTACAATTTGTGACATTTGTTAACCCCTAATATTTAATAACATTAGTATTATAACACAAGTATATCATAATCTGTCACACAGCTGACTATTACCTTGGCAGATATGTAAGGCAGTGAAAAAATGCATTTGTCAGCCTTTGCGTTGACTGCTTGTCGGACGCTGTGTGATGTTTGTGATGATGTGGACGTGACTGTTTCAGGGATGGGCAAGGAGGTGGAGAACCTGCTGACAGAGAACAAGCAGCTCCTAGAGACCAAGTAAGAGACACAGAGGAGAACGAGTGTGTGCGCCGTTGTGCATTTTCAAACAGCCTGTTCTCAGAGGAGGGTTTGGGAACGTGACAGTCTCCCTGCAGCTGCTTTCGTGTTCCTCACTGCCTCCTCCTGTCTTTGCTCGACAGAAACGCTCTGAACATTGTGAAAAACGACCTCATCGCCCAAGTGGACGAGCTGTCGGGGGTGCAGGAGGTGCTGAGGGAGGAGCTGGAGGCCGTGAAGCAGTCGAAGAACAAGGTGGACGCCAGAGTCAAGGAGCTGGAGGAGGAACTCAAGAGGTGAAAATGACATGTTCCTTCAAGTTCTGTCTGTGGTTGACAGCAGTGAGAAATACAATAAGGCCAATAACTTTTACCTCGATCCTCGATACATGGCATCATCACGATATCACAAAGACTTGAGAGAATGAGAGCCAGAGGACAAAACTACTGAATACTAATCTCTTAATATATTTCAGACTCCTTTCAGTTCAGTCTGCGAGGGTTCAGGGTTCGAGTCCTGAGGGGGGGGAGACATTGAGATTCAGTCCCAGTCCTCACATCCACTAGTTCTCTGTAACAGTTTTGGCTTTTGTGTTGCAGGTTAAGAGCCGAAGCTCTCGGTGCGTCTCGGGACTCAAAGGATGAAGGAGCTGATGATGTGAGTAAAATGAGTCATGCTCCTATATCCTCACTTTTTTAGTTTTTCACAGATTCAGTGTTTATCATCAAACGCCGGAATAATGAAAATCTCACATTGTAGAAAACCAACGTCTGCCTCTAAATGTGCATTTTCTTTTATATTTAACTCTTTCAATCAATGACCCTGTGCTCCCATGTTCCCAGTACTCCTCACCCATGCAGGACGGCGACATGACAATGACGCAGCGGCGGCGCTTCACCCGGGTGGAGATGGCGCGCGTGCTGATGGAGAGGAACCAGTACAAAGAGAGACTGATGGAGCTGCAGGAGGCCGTACGGTGGACGGAGATGATCAGGTAGAGGGAGAGAGAGAGGCTGCTCTGGACCGGAGATTTAAAAGAAATGATGGGGAAACTCAACATAGTGAATAAATTGTAAAAAAATAAGAAAAGCTGTAGTGGTTGATATTGTGTATTTTTTCTGTCTTTCCTCGCAGGGCGTCCCGGGAGAGTCCTGCAATCCAAGAGAAGAAGAAGTCGACCATCTGGCAGTTGTGAGATTCTGGTTTAATGTTTTAAACAATCTTTACTTGAGTACAATTAGAAATACCTCATTACCATTAGTAAGACCATTGGAAAAACAAAAATAATCAAAATAATCCAACCTCTCCTCCTCTCCTCCTCTCCTCCTCTCCTCCTCTCTCTGTCCTCCAGCTTCGCCCGTCTCTTCAGCACCTCCTCCAGTCCTCCTCCGGTCAAGCGGCCGTACTACAGCGTCAACATCCACTACAAGTCGCCCTCTCCGGCCGGCTTCTCTCAGCGCCGCAGCCAAACCATGTGTCAGATCTCCACCTCCAACCGCACGCTGGAGTTCTTCCCCGAAGAGTGAGCAGCGAACCCTTCACTTAAACTTACAGCTCACAGCGAGGGGGCTCCGACCTGCTCTGCTTCTCACGCTGCTTGTGGCCTGAACACCTGGTCGCTTGCTCGCTTTGCAGCAGCTTTAAGAGCAGGAAGCTTCCAGCAGGTTCTCAAACAGTCACCATACAGGATGGGAGTTGAAATTCACATGCTGGTCTTTTCCAGGATTATAGTTCCAGTTCATATTTCATTCAGAGGAAGCTTCAGGCACATTATATAAGCAACCATGTGTGCACATGGATCTGGGGTTCAAAGCTTCAAAACTTATTGTCCTGAATACATTTCTTCACATTAGAACATTTAGTTTTTGGATCTCACACTTCTTTTACCTTCCTGTTTTAATTGGAAAGTTAGACACATAAACACGCACAGGACTCACATCAGACACACATCAACACAAACTGTTTCATCACCTCTTAATGCCCCCAAAAAAGAATAAAAAAATCTTTAGCGTTTCAGTTTCAGGTGATGAAACACGTTGATCACACGATGAACAAAGCTTCGTTCTAACCACTGCAGCTGCTTTCTGTTTCCTCCTCTCAGTCTCCTCATCTCTTTCTGCCTCCTCCTGCTGCCGGCTGGCCAGGCTGCTAACGCTTCGCTCTTTGTCTCTCTCCTCCCGGCCTCCCCCTCCCTCCATTGCTTGCAGACTGGCCAGTAATGGTGTTGCGTCTCTCCTCAGTGACTCGGCGCTTGTGGCCCGCCGAGAGCAGCGGCGCGAGCAGTACCGGCAGGTCCGCGAGCACATGCGCCGCGATGACGGCATCATGCAGGCCTGTGGCTGGAGTGTGCCCTCACGCTTCAAACAGGTACACACAGACACACACACACAGAACCTGGGCCTCCACACACTGCACAACAATAACACATGTGGAGAACAAACTACCAAGGAAGTGGCATCTATGCATATGTTCCGTATGATGTGTATGTATTGTTGGTGTGAGGAGAATATCACAAGACTACTTCAGGAAGAATGGTTAAAAACAGGTTTTAGCAGCATCACAGTGCACCTGTAGCTTTTCTCGAGGGGTTGACCCCCCCCCCCCCCCCCGTGCAGCCGGATGGGCCTGAGGGTCGGAGTGTGTTGTCAGGCAGGTGGCTCTAACTCTGGTCTCCCACAGACTGGTGGTCAGACGGACACCGCTCAGGAAAGCCCACTGAAGAGACAACAGGCAAGTGAGACCATCATGGTGCCAGCATGCGCCTTCACCGATCCCCTCCCTTTAACCTTCCCCCCATAAACCCATGGTTGTAGTAGGTACCATGTTGTAGCACGAACGATTAACATTGGAGGTGCACTGAGGGAACCACACAATAAGTCAACACTGTAGTTTCTTCTTCATGACTTTTCTCATCACCTCCGCCTTTAGACCACCAACGAAAAAGATGATAAAAGCATGAAGAATGTTCCTGTCCCGGTGTACTGTCGCCCCCTGGTGGAGAAGGACCCCAACAGGAAGGTGAGAACTAAAGATGGACAATTTACAGTGGTGACAAGTTACAAGCAACCGGTAGGTCCACACCGAGTCGTAACAACTTCATTCAATGTTAATGAAGAGCTAACAAGCGAGCATCCTTTGTTTCAGTGGGGCTAGGTCCGTCCTTCTCATCTTTGCGTGTGTGTGTGTGTGTGTGTGTGTAGTTGTGGTGTGCGGCGGGCGTGGACCTGTCCGGGTGGAGGGCCGGCAGCCAGGAGGCGGCCCCCGGCAGAGCCCTGATGGGCGGCAGCGACCCCCTGCACGCCGACGAGGACGGAGCGGAGAAGAAGAGCAGCCACACGTCCCCGGAGAAGAGGAAGGTACATCCATCATCACCACGTCACAGTGACCCAGATCTATTTACAGACTTTAAAAAACAAGTCTAAAAGATGAATTATGTTGATCTGTTTTGGGTTCGCTGTCATCACCACTGCCGTCTCCCTGTCCCAGTCAAAGGAGCTCCAAGAGACAGACAGCATGAACAGTCGCGTGTGGATTCTCACCAGCACTCACTCGGCCAGCAAGGTGGTCATCATCGACGCCAACCAGCCGGGCTCACTGGTCGACCAGTTCAACGTCTGCAACGCCCACGTGCTCTGCATCTCCAGCGTGCCAGGTAAAACCCCAAAGAGAGATTCGGTTTTTTTTGTTGCACTTTTTGGTTTTGTCGTTGTTGTGTTGATACGTGTGTGTGTGTGTGTTCAGCTGCCAGTGAGAGCGACTACCCGGCAGGAGAGATCGTGTTGGATCCGGGTGACGGAGGCGCCGGCGCAGGCGAGGACACCGGCAGCGTGGAGAACATGTTGGCCGGTATCACTCTCGTCGGCTGCGCCACCAACTGCAGCGTGGCCCGAAGCAACTGCTCCTCACGCACTGACACCCCCATCATGGACAAAGGACAAGGTGGGGACACTGTGAAGACTCCTGAAACATAGAAAGATGAGAAATCTGTCAACTTTTGAGGTTTATTGTTTATTTGAATGGTTTTGTGCCGCAGCCCCCACCGCTCCCCCCATGAACGGGAAGATTCACCCTGCACAGTCGGCCGAGGAAGCCACCGAAGCCACAGAGGTCTCGGACTCAACGGCCAGCCACACGATGGGATCCGGTCCTCCAGGACCGTTCACCGAGCACGTCTTCACCGACCCCCAGCCTCGTCCCACAGACGTCTCCGACAGGTAAGAGCTCAAAGTCTGTCCGCCTCAAGACAACCGAAAGAACTCCCTGAGTACATTAAATAATGATTTGATAATATCCATGTATTTCATCTGTCCTCACAGAAACGGAGGCCTGTCCAAAGAGGATACGTCTCAGCCTACAGACTCAGAGGATGGAGGAGACGAGTCCAAAAACTACACGAGCGTGGCCCCCACCATGTGGCTCGGGGCCCAGAACGGCTGGTGAGTCGTCCCACTGGACAGCAGGAGAGATTCTCCACAGCAACGCACAAAAAGCTCTCTTGACATCTCAGTTGGTGTCTTCCAGTTAACGTGTGTCCCCACTTTTGTTGTCCCTCAAGGCTCTACGTGCACTCGGCTGTTGGAAACTGGAAGAAGTGTCTCCACTCCATCAAACTCAAAGACTCGGTGCTCAGCTTGGTGTAAGTGGTCGTACAAGCTACACACACACATACATGTTAGAAATACATCCTCTCTCGCAAAACTTATTTTTATGATCTTACTTTTTATTAATTCAGCCTTTTTCTTTGATTATAATTTCAATCTTTGCCGTACCTCAAAGATTTTGCTGCTTTTATTTATGTTCTGTCTATAAGCTTCTGTTTGAGGGGAAGCGTGTGGAGCTGCAAACTGCCACATGAGTCAAGTTGACATAAGTCTGTCTGTGAATTTCCTGTTGCACCAACAGTCTTTGTTTTCTCTGTGAACTGCAGGCATGTGAAAGGTCGTGTGCTGGTCGCCCTCGCTGACGGGACCCTCGCCATTTTCCACAGATCAGAGGGTAACTGGCATTTTTGAAACATTTGTTGAAACAGGGCTCCTGAGCACCAGCGTGTCAGTTTAGTGCTTCCACCATTCAGGCTCCGTTCACTATTACTTGAGCCGTGAAATCCCCAAAATCACAGGAAACCGGTCACGTGAATCTAGATCTGTGACAAATGAACATGGATAGACTCAGTGTTATATCAGCTTTTATCCCAGATTCATTGATCAGCAGTGTTTTGTGTTTACATGAATATAACCAGGCCCTGTTGTCTATTCTGTGTCCGTCTGTGTGTGTCTCTGTCCACAGACGGCCAGTGGGATTTGTCCAACTACCACCTCATGGACCTCGGCCGGCCTCATCACTCCATCCGCTGCATGGCGGTGGTCCACGACAAGGTGTGGTGCGGCTACAAGAACAAGATCCACGTCATCCAGCCCAAGAGCATGCAGATCGAGGTGAGCTGGGATTCTCTGGCTTTTTTTCAGGCGACTAAACTTATTGTTATTGTAACGATGTGTGTGTGTGTTTGTGCGATTCTCCTCCTTCGCTGCAGAAGTCCTTCGACGCGCACCCCCGCCGGGAGAGCCAGGTGCGGCAGCTGGCGTGGATCGGCGACGGCGTGTGGGTGTCGATCCGGCTCGACTCCACCCTGCGGCTCTACCACGCCCACACGCACCAGCACCTCCAGGACGTGGACATCGAGCCGTACGTCAGCAAGATGCTCGGTGAGTTCTGTTCAGTTTGACCACTCAGAGAATATAATGTGAATATATGTGTCTAGTGGCTTTTTTTAAACACTCCCTTCAATCCTCACCCTGGTTGTCCCTCACAGGAACCGGCAAGCTGGGCTTCTCCTTTGTGAGAATCACGGCGCTTCTGATTGGTGGGAATCGCCTGTGGGTAGGAACTGGGAACGGTGTGATCATCTCCATCCCACTGACGGAGAGTGAGTTCCATGCACACAGCTCACAACAAGAAACATGCGCAAAGGTCATTCATGGGCCGAGCTGCAAATAGAAATCCAAACTGTGTCCTAACAGAAGAATCGTTACATATTTATGATTCTATTTGGTATATTTTAAAAATAATTAAATTTTACATTAAGGATCAAGCAGCGTCATCATGTGGTCAATTCAGATTATGATCATGAGATTGTGGCTGCAAATCTACACCACAAACCCAATTAGAGACAAATTTTCATCTATTTAGATTTTTGTTGATACCCTGAAATAAAGTGTATGGGACATTTGAAGGGAAATAATCATAATATTACTAGAATAAAGTAAAATTATGAGCATAAAGTGAAAATATTATTAGCGTTAAGTTGTCATTTTATGGAAATTAAGTCTTAGAGGTCACCCGTGTTAAAATGAGGAACATGGATCTTGTTAAATTAGGTTTAGTTTCAATGATTTAAACATGATTGAGCAGGAAACTGTCGACTCTGAAGAAAGAACCAGAAACTGAAAATCTAAAATCTCACCGATCGCCTGAACCAATGAGTTTGTTTCTATTAAAACACATGCAGCAGTTCTCTTTAGCCCCCCCCCCCCCCCCCCCCTTTTCTCCCCATGAGGTCCCTGACTCTATTTTCCTTCCCTCGACGGTTTCACCTCTTTTCACACTGTCATAACTGTTTCTGTCACTGTCCTCTTTCTCCTCTGCTCCTCCTCCTCCTCCACCTCCCGTAGCGGTGGTCCTTCACCGGGGACAGCTCCTGGGTTTGAGGGGTAAGTGGGAGCGCTCCTGACTTCCTGTAGGTCGGGATCCACCCTTCCTGTTTCTAAGAGCTGGAGCAGCGAGGACGCGGTTGACACTTGTCGTCCTCGTTCTGCCGATGGTCACCAAAAATATTCTGTGTGCAAGGATTTCCTTTTTCATCCTCGTATCAGACCGGTGCTTTGACACATCGGCAGCTTTGCATGCTCTTCATCATTTGATTTGTTGCAACTTAACGGTGCTGTATACTCGTGTGCACCAGACTCATCGCATGTAAGACATTTGCTTTTGTGTTTCTTTAAAAAAAGATTTTTCATTTTCAGTTGATCTTTCGGACAAATATGGATGTTGTGGGTGATTTGTATTCGTTTTTGTGTTAAGTTGTTGGTATTTTTGGTGACAGGCCCACAACTTATGATTTGCTTGTAAAGACAAAAACAAAATGCATGTTCAGGTCCGTTATTCACTCCTGTACACCTTCTCCCCTCTCAGCCAATAAGGTGTCTCCAACATCCTCCACTGGAGTCATCCACGTGTACGGAGACGACGGCTCTGAGAAGAGCAGCGGCAGCTTCATCCCCTACTGCTCCATGGCTCAGGCCCAGCTCTGCTTCCACGGACACCGGGACGCTGTCAAGTTCTTCGTCTCAGTGCCCGGTAGGCCCACAGTCTGTCTGTCTGTTGATAACAGCCCCGGTTCTGAATTCAGGGATTGTTTATTTTGAAACCCTTTCCAGCCTTGTTTCATTTACACAGAAAAGTTTGACACCAAATCCAAGCAGGTGGAATCTTCATTTTCACTTATATCTTCAAATATTTCTCCCGTAACTGAGTTTTGGATTACAGCATTAATCTGTGATGATAATACACCGAGACTGACACACTGCAAAGCTCCATTGTCAATTGTTAACTGAGGGTCACTGGGCATCTGTTCCAACATAAAGGACTTTGGTTTGGAACGCACCCCGACTCCAGCAGAAATGTTGTTACACGTCCAGAGCCGACTACACCCCCCCACCAGGTCTTCATCCTGTTTTCTTGTCTTTTCCTGTGTGTGTGTGTTTCAGGCAATGTCCTGGCCACCCTGAATGGCAGCGTGCTGGACAGCCCGTCGGAGGGGCAGGGCTCCACAGCGCCCCCAGAGGCCGAGACCCAGAGTGTTCACAACGTGCTGGTGCTGAGCGGAGGAGAGGGCTACATCGACTTCCGTATCGGTGAGCAACCACGGCTGCATGTCAACCTGACACGCACTAACACAACAAGTGTGTGTGTGTGTGTGTGTGTGACAGTTAACACTCGCACCATTCTTAATAACAGCCATAGACTGTAAAGAAAAGATTGGACGACATGAAGAAGTGGAGATATATCCTCCATCCTTATAGATCATCTTTATCTTTATAAATCTAAGGCAACAGCAACTCTGTGTGGAATCGTTGACTTCAATGGAAGAAATAAGTGTATATACCGTATATATATATATAATTATACCTGGCGTAACATAATCACAATCAAGTTTTTATCTTTAAATTCTGCGCAGCTCTCATCTTCTTTGTTTCTCTCTCCTCAGGCGATGGAGAGGACGACGAGACGGAGGAGGGCGAGAGCGGCGTGGCCACGCAGATGAAACCTGCCTTGTGCAAAGCGGAGCGGAGCCACATCATCGTGTGGCAGGTGTCCTACGTACCCGAGTGACACCTGGAGCTGATTTAATGCCCCACACACACCCACCACCTCCTCCTCCTCCTCTTCCTCCTCCTCCCCCTGGCCCCAAAAAGCTTCCAGCCGCCCAAACCTTGTAATTAATCCCCGATGGAGGAGAAGCTCCCTTGGCTCTGAAACGAGCACCAAGCTGTGTATGGTCCCTTGTAACTATGATATCCCCTCCTGCCCCATCACCTTGTAACTCTCAAGCCTTGTAAGTACCTCCTCTAGTAATCTGCCTGCCATCCTATCTCTCCCACCCAGGGCATTGTTAACCATCTTTATGAGCTTTGTAACCCAGCCTCATAACTACCTCCCCTCCTCTGTATCGATCTTATATCCACCCTGTGAGCACACTGTATCTCCTCCTATATTTACCTCAATTGCCCCCGAATCAGCCCCGAGTGAGTCGTCCTCTTCCCTCATTCAGTTTGTCTCCTGTGAAACCTCCACCTCGTCTCGAAGTGAGGCCCACAGACCCACAATGCAACAGTTTTACCAAAAATTAAAGTGTGACAAAACTGACTTCTACCACAAATCAGCCGATCAGATAATCCACAACCATTTGAGACTGAAAACATGAACCCTGATTGTTGACGGGTGCAGATTACAGGTGCTTTGACACTTTCAATCTTTTTTGGCATTAAAATTGTTGCGAAACGGTTTAAGTCGTTGGGGTTTGTTGACATTTTGAGGATTTGTTGAATTATAATAAATGTAAAGTAAATTTTACTACTTGTCAAATTTAGTCAGGGTTATTTGGGCTGTTACCTTAAAATGTTTTGCATCCCATCTTGCCTCTGTTTTGAAGAGTCCTGATTTAGGTGTTGTTCCTCAGAGCGACGTTATTTGGGCCCGAAAACGACAGGAAATGTCCGGGGCACCTGCAGCAGCCTGACGTCGATCAGAGATCAGAACGTGTTTACGTGCTTTAGAGCTCGCGAGAGGTCGAGGGTCGAGTCCGGAGCACATCTCTCTCTCTCTCTCCTCTGAACGGCTGTGGATCGGACTGCTTGGTGTAAAGCAGGCGAGCGGGGGCGTGTCCTCAGAACGTGTACAGGGATTATTGTAAATCTCCAGACACACCGAAGCCCATCCTCTTTGTTCAGTATGGAAATTCATGCATCGATCTCCATCCGTGTGGATTAAATATTAAACATATTTGTGTGCTGAAAAACGTTTGTGTGGCGTTTGTGTCTCCTTTTACAAAACACTGAAACTTGGCTTTTTTTAATTTAGATTTATTTCCTTTAACATGTCCAATACAATCCACTGAGCATCATTATAGTGTTTTAAAAAAGCATGAATGTGACATGATGGAAAAATGACATGTTTTATAAAAAGATATTCGCAAACTTCATTCAGCGTCATAAACAAAACAATTTATACATCATATTTTAAAAGCTTTATCAACGACTGTATTCAAGTTTCTTTTAGAGTGATCGGACTGTTTTTATATTCTTACAGAAATTGAATTTAGAAGTTACAGGAAACTGAGAAATTGTGAATGTGCAATAATTTAACGTTTATTATTACTTTCAACGTTTTGGGATTTTTCACCTTAAATACAAAGAATCAAAACAAACCGAGCTGTGATTGGATGTTTCCTGTAACTTCACCTGAGACCTTTGGGATCAATTGTTACAATTCGTGAACATTTATTGCAACAAGCTTATTGCTTTAAAAACCTTTCTGAGCTAGTGTCCTCCACTCATCATAATCTACACTGAAAACTGTAACAATCACGTTTTTGGTCATTTAGGGCACTTTTGCTTTGAAGAATCATTTCAAATACACTTTATATAGATTCTATTTTTAAATGAATGTGGGGGGGGAACAAAACAGCGAGAGATTCAGAAAGGCAGCGATGACGCAGCATCTCTCCTGTAGTTACGAGCTACTAAAGCCAAAATCATCCTCTAATACAATGTGATCCTTCTTGTACTGAGACTTAACAAAAAGAAAAAACAAAAGAAAAAAACACTGGTTGACCAACAGGACGGTTCACATACAGTGGATTTCAGAGATCAGCTGTAGATCCAGTGGTTGCAGTTGTCTTCCCAGCAGTGAAGCTCGTTCTGACGAAACCACAGAGCAATTTCCCTCTGGGCGCTCTCCACAGAGTCGCTGCCGTGGATCACGTTCCTGTCAACACAAACAGGACACACACAATCACACAAACAGGACAAACAGACACACACACACACAAAAATAGATGTTATTAAACATAATGTTATCTTTTATTTAATGTTCTTTCATTTAGTTGTATGATGTGCACATTGTCATGGATGCAAACAGTCAATTGTGACTGCAGCATAAAAATACGATTCTCGTTTTTTCCCCTCAAGGGAGAAATGAGTCATCTTGGATCTGACCTGCCCACTTCCACGCAGTAGTCTCCTCGGATGGTTCCTGGCAGCGAGTCCGCGGGGTTGGTCTCTCCCAACATCTTACGGGCGGTCTTCGCCACGTCCAGACCCTGCCACACCTGAACAAACAGAGACGCACACGACCTGAGCACAAAGGGTGACGTCACAAAGCAGCGGTGGCACCACACCCTTTACACAACATTGTGGGTCACAAATCTCTGCCTCGTTACATCTTCCTTCTAGGAACTGCTGTGGTATCAATTAAAACCTCAATGCTAAATAAATGAACCAGGATAAAACCCCTTGTGAATCCAGAGGACATGTGTACGTGGAGAAAACGAGCTGAAGAGTCTCACCATTGCAACGACTGGTCCTGAGCCCATGTAGGCGATCAGTGCTCTGAAGAAGGGTTTGCTCCGCAGCTCCGAGTAATGTTCCCTGAGGAGCTCCTCAGACGCCTGATCGGTCAAACACACACAACTCAGAAACAAACTTAGTGTGCACGGTAGTTTTTAAGGGATTCAACAATTTAGAGTGTTTTTTTTAGGGAACTGAAAGACCAACATCCAGCTCACCTGCATCAACTTGAGGCCCACCAGCTTGAAGCCTTTCTTCTCAAAACGCCGCACGATTTCGCCGACCAGCTTCCGCTGCACGCCATCGGGTTTCACAGCGATGAAGGTTCGCTCGTTCACCCCAGTCCACGCTAGAACCAGTTATCATTTGGATAATATGAAAACAAGAAACTCAAACCTGTGTAGTGTTTTAATTGAAATGTCCAACCACAGCACACACAAGACCAAGTACCAGATCCAAAACCAGTGCATTTAATGAAGTAACTTGTATAATGGACTTAAACATCTCCATCACTAACGCAGGAGGTAGTGAGGAAGAAGCAGGTGTCACACACAGTTAACTTTCAAACCTCCACATGCAGCAGAGCTCACACAGGTTTCAACTACATGCATCTGCAGAGCTTGTGTTGTCGTATCTGAGTTTTGAGCCAATTGTTAGATTAGTAAATGCTTCTCACAGACTTGTAATATATCCTGACTCTGGCTGCAGAATAGTCTGTACCACCTGAAGGAACCTCTCATGCCCTGAATGAACAACTCCCACACCCTGAATGAACCTCTAACAATCTGAAGGAACAACTCCCAAGTTGAAGGAACCTCTCACACCCTGAAGAAACCTCACTTTCTGAAGGAACCTCTCAAACACTTAAGGGACTATTAACACTCTAAAGGAACCCCTCAAACTCTGAAAGAACCTCTAACACTTTGAAGGAACCCTTCACACCCCGAAGGAACCTCTAACACTCTGAAGGAACCGATCACACCCTGAATGAACGTCTAACACTCTGAAGGAACCGATCACACCCTGAATGAACGTCTAACACTCTGAAGGAACCCTTCACACCCTGAAGGCACCTCTAACACTCTGAAGGAACCCTTCACACCCCAAAGGAACCTCTAACACTCTGAAGGAACCGATCACACCCTGAATGAACGTCTAACACTCTGAAGGAACCTCTAACACTCTGAAGGAACCCTTCACACCCTGAAGGAACCCCTCACACCCTGAAGGAACCGATCACACCCTGAAGGAACCTCTAACACTCTGAAGGAACCCATCACACCCTGAAGGAACCTCTCACACTCTGAAAGAACCCATCACACCCTGAATGAACGTCTAACACTCTGAAGGAACCCCTCACACCCTGAAGGAACCGATCACACCCTGAAGGAACCTCTCACACTCTGAAGGAACCTCTCACGCCCTGAAGGAACCTCTCACACTCTGAAGGAACCTCTCACACTCTGAAGGAACCTCTCACGCCCTGAAGGAACCTCTAACACTCTGAAGGAACCTCTCACACCCTGAAGGAACCTCTCACACCCTGAAGGAACCTCTCACACTCTGAAGGAACCTCTCACACTCTGAAGGAACCTCTCACGCCCTGAAGGCTCCACTTTAGTTCCGCTTGGTGTGTCTCACCAGATCCTTCAATCCGTGGACGTTTAACCACCAGATCTTCAGCCTCCCTCAGATTTCCCTGTGACCTTTTTTTCGGCCCCATTGCAGAGCTCCTCCCGCAGCAGCCAATCAGATCCCACCGTTCCCAACCGGACCTATTAATAAGCCGATGAATCATCTCTCTTCCCTGCGAGGAGAAAACCATGGACCGCAGAGCTAGTGGATTAGCATCTCGCCGGTGTGTCAGTGGAGCCGCATGCTAATGCTAACACGTCTGTCCCTGCAGTCTGCGTGTTGTTAGTCACGTGTCTCACTCATGATCGACTCCACTCGTGTTAAACACACATTAGTCACTGTTAGTTAAAGTTCTTGAAGGTTCTCCTGCCTCCATGGTCGCTCCCTCTCTGGAGCAGCAGCTAGCCGAGGAGTGGCTCTCCCTCTTTGGGCACTGCGAGCTCATGATCCGCCGAGACAACCGAAGAACCGCGACCGACATGAAGACACCACCCACCTGACTGGAAGACGTGAGCGAGCACGGACAGAAACAGACAGATCATGTCGGTGGATGGACGGAGCAGCACAGACACACGCTGCTTGAGGCGGAAGTGGACGAGGGGGACGTAGACGCTTACGTTGCTATGGAACGTGCAGCCAATCACATCCGAGCTGAGGAAGCTCCCTCACCGCCGTAAAGCGACCAAAGTTGACGTGATGAAATGAAATGAATATCATTTTATACAGTGAGACAAATTAAGTCAGGGTTGTTTACTTGCTAACACGAGAAGTACTTATAATAATAAAAATAAAAAGCAAATTATTATATTAGTGTTATTAATAGTAATAATAATACATAACCTGAGTTGATAGTATATCAATTGCACAGGAATGTTTACGTTATCCAGCGAGCCATTTTTTGTAAAACCCGTTAAACCCATTTAATGACAGTAAAAAATACATCTTTCACTACTGCTGATACACGGCATCGCCATCTTTGGAAGTCGGAGATCGTGAGGTTCCTCCGATTTGAGTGTGTGGGGGGGGGGGAGTTTGTAATTCTGAGCTCTGAGGTGTATTGGTACGCAGCATATGTTCAAAGATGGACGACATGACAGCTCCTCAAAAGTGAAGCCGAGGCATAGCCTTACTGCTACAAGGTTGAGATGGGTATATGATTCAATCATAAGATACTGCATTTTATTTTACCTCAGATTTATTAACACATCTCACACATACACATGACACACAGAGAAACCCTGCTGCAGATGACATTTGTTTGAGTCCAGGACTTATCAGGACTTTGCCCTGAAGGCTTCCAGTGTTCTTGGCCAGAAGGATTTCAACGCGTCTGTCAACACTGATTTGGTCCAAAATGTCCAAGATTAGTGAACCACAGTCGAGCAGGAGAATCACACCGCGGTCCCCTCTTTGCTCTGCCTCGCTTGCTCCTGACTGCGGAAATAGTCTTTGTTGAGCCGGACATCCCTCTTCAGAGGTAAGATGGGCTCTTCTGTCAGCACGCGGCCTGTTGCTTTCTTGTGCTGGGCCAGCAGCATGGCGCGGAGCAGGGGGGGGTAGGGGACGTAGCGCACCGGCGGCTCAGGGAGCGGCTCAAAGTCTGTGAACTGCTGCTCTTCGTGTTTGGGAATCAGGCGCCAGTCGTGGTACATCACCTTGTCCACCTCCTTGACCTCGCTCTCCTGTTTCCCTGCCGAGCACAAATCACAACAAAGTTAGAGATAGATCACTTATTGTTTCTTATTTTATGTGCACCAATTTAAGACTTCTGGGTGAGAACTCTCGGTTAAAGAATCATTGCATCCCGTGTAATTTTGGTAATCGCCCTCTCCAACTGGGATTTTGATCATCACCTGATAGTGATAGGGTCCAGTCTTACCTTTGGTGGTGAGGATCCCCCACGCCTTTCCATGATCCATGTTCTACAAACCACAAGAAACCAGTTGTACGTGATTACGGGACATATCATTGTCGCTTTTCTACATGTATTTCCATAACAATATGCAGAGGTTACAGTCTGTAACAGTGAGTGGATGTGTCCAGCTCTCACCTCAGCAGTGTAGTCCACCTTGACCTTGGTGATCTGCCAGTAGCTTGGCTCAGTGTGGTCCTCCAACCAGGACTTCCGGGTGAAGAGGCGCCCGACTCCGAACATCCTCATGGACGCAAGCAAGGAGAAGAGGCGGCTCTCCTTTCGGACATCTGCCCAAGCCAGCACGGGCAGCATCTTCCCCGTGAGAGGACGCTTCATCGTCTCGTAGTCCAGGGCGTACTTCTGGGAGTCCCGCGGCCGGGACTTGAGCTCTCTGTACGCCCGGATCTTCCGAGCCATTTCGGCGATGAGCCGGAGTTGCTTTTTCTTCACCATGACTGTGTGGCGTTAAACCTGCTCCTCCACGAGCCCGACGTGTGTCCTGCAAGAGAGGAATTTCATTTAGTTACATGTGAACTGCTAGATCTTCTCCCTGCTGGTAACAGAGGAAACAAACTCCCACAATATTCGAGTCCATCATCATGATAAATGTCGCATCGTTGTTGTTTTAACTTTTAAGACTGATTTTAGCTCCTGAGTGAAGGTTGAGGTTTAAAAGGTTCTTAATGAGCAGAGTGACGAACGGCCGAACAATAGATCAATGTTCATAATATAAATAAAAACATTTGACACAACTGTGATCGATCCATTATGTGATTAAATCTGATGCATTATGTATTATATTGGATCGTTATATAAATATTTGATTTCTTATATTGCTACTAATAAGTGATATTCCGATAAATACTGATATTGATTATTGCTCAGCCTGAGCACGAACACACTGACAGCCCTGCTGTACCGAAGCTAACCTGAGCTAGCCGTTAGCTGCTGTTAGAGGCTAAAAACAACTTAGAGAGACGCGTCATACACTGAGGACAAAAGATCGAGTTTGACGAACTGTCGCTGAACTATCGATACTTTTAAATAACCACTTAAAGCTGAAATACCTGAAGGTCTGTGTGTGAGTGGGACTTGACCTCAGCAGTGCTGCTCCGCTCTGCGGTCCGCACGCGAAACTGTTCCGTGTGAACCGGTGTCGTACTTTTGTTCCGCAGGAGGGAATTTAGAGAGCATTTAATTTAAGTGTTATCAGACAAAATATTGATTATTATAGTAGATTATATTATATCATATATTTTGTGGGGAAACTCTCAATAAGAATTCATAACGTATGCTCCAAATAATGTATCATGTGAAAAGGGCTCTTGAATTGTTTCTTGTTTTGATGCTGATTGGTCAATGGAAGCATCTTCAATCATCTCTTCATAATAATTGAACTGATGAAGATCAAAATAATTAAGAAATGTATTTATTTAACAGCCACACTTTACTTAGAATTAGTTGTAAAAAATCAAAAAAGAATTGCGACATTTTCGATAAGATTGTAGGAAATGCAAATAGCTCTTTTCGACTATTGAGCTTCTTCTTTGTGAATTATTGCATCAATTTATGTGATGATTATATTGAATAGAATGTATTTAAAGTTAGGTTACATTGGATTTATTTTCACTCTGCTCTTTTTGGATTCCATAGAGTAGAACCCCACCTCTTGTTTTCAATAGTTTAGGATCTGGAGTCAACAAAGCTGCAGTCGATCTAATTAAGTCCTTTCTGCATATGTTTATTAAGCATTCATTTTATTTTCAGCTGAAATCATGCTGATCGGGGTTATACAGGAAAAGGCCAGTAAAGTCCTTCACATACAGTATTGTTAATATGACACATTATAGAAGAGACACTTAGAATTTTCTTATTTACATTACAACAGTTAGAAAAAGTGCTTGGATGCATTGATGTGAAGAAAAATAACAGTTTAAATTTAAAAAAAAAAAAAAATCAGCTGCTGGACTACAACTAACCAGTGTGTGGTTACATCACTGGATCTACAAAGAGGGATTTCTGACTAACTCATTGCACAACTGGAATGTAACACTACTCATGGCCGTTAAGTGTGGTCCTCTGTCACGTCACTGCTGCTGCTGTGCCAGTGTCTCAGGGATGGCACCCAGATACACCCGTTCCTCCAGGAAACCCTCATCACAGAAGATAATTGCATAGTACCATAAAAGTTTGTGTGCATCTACTTAGGCTAAATAAACTGATCAGAGACTGAGGCGGCAGTCTACAAACTGTGTAGCCTCAACCTCTACTCAAACACTATTATTATACTGATATTGTTATAGTTGGGTACTCTAATAGAAAAACTATAGTTTATATCTGACCCATGTCACTAATTTAATATCAATTCAGACTAAAATTGACCTTTTGAAACCGCTCAAAAATGTTTTCAAAGACCTCAAGAGAAATGTTGCAGATCCCTCAGGTGACAGTCTGTCTGTTGCGGTTATGCTTCAATAAGTTATGATTGTTACCAGACACTAGCACAATATTTAAACTGTGTTTTGAGCCACATAGAACTTTTAGGAATACACAAAAAGATCTAAAGAAAAGAGCTGAGAATTATTTTCTCTGCAGAAGCCGTGACATAAGTTTATGCACTGAAAGTTTGTAATAATTGAAATCCATGGTAATCAAATTCAAGCTGAGCACAGCAGATGTTCCCCTAACCCCTTTCTACAGTCACGTTTCAGGCCAGGAGGGGCTGAGTGTACGATACTGAAGTGATGACAGTAGCATTCAATTCTAATTCAGTGAATCAAGAGCAGTTGTTAAGGACAGAGATCGAAGAAGGCCTTTGGTAAAAACAAAACAAAAGAACAATTGCATAAAAACGTTAAACGCTAAAAACTGCTCATAAACTCAAACAAATAAACTACCCTTAAAAAGTTCTAAAATAACAGTAAGATGTAACAGCGATAAAGTTACATGAAAGGTGCGGTGGTCTCATTTCACTGACACACACGAGACAATGTATAATGTATACTGCTTACATTTTGCAGAAAAGTGGAAATTCATAGTTTCTTCAAACTACAAGCAGGACTTTTCAAAGGGAGATTTGAATGTATTAAATATTTAAGTTAAACTGTTTTTTTTTTCCCATTAATGTGATGAGCGATTAGATGTGCTTCAGTTGTTTGGTGATCAAGAGACCGAAAGAAAACAATCATTTAATTGTTGACTTAAAGCTTCAAAGTGCACTCGCGTTCTCTCCACCTCCTCTTATACTTTCTTTAGTTTTTTCTTTTTGACAGTTGCAGTTTTAGAGTCACAGCCGTGACCTGCAAGTTAGAAATCAACTGATCTCACTTTGGAAAAGTAGAAATTGCAGATGCTAGTGAAACAAGCAACAGACAACTGTGATAATGCATGGACAGCGAATAATATAATATTTTTGCATTCAGGATAAAAACATAGAAAATACTTTTACTTTTGTCATTTTTTCACCCCCCCCCCCCCCCCCTTCTTGCAAATATATAAAGATGACGACCAAAACTCTGGATTCATCTTGCTTCAGTGTCACGTTGTACAGTTCTCACCGTAACCACTCCTACACAATGTCGCTCCTCGCCACTGATGAATGGCAACACATTAAGTTAGTTAACACAACAACAGCACATCTTTTCACGCATTACTGAAGCTGGTGTTGGATACTGAGTGCATGAAGAGCATGAAGACATGTGAATGGCATGAGAGAAGATCACAGTATTAAAACGTGCAGGCAGAACTACATCCACCGCCCACACACAGCTCCCTCTGCTCCACCGAGCCTGGTGATTCTCTGCACCACCACGCTAAGCTCGAGGCAGGTAAGTAACACTAGATCAGATAGCGTAGGACTGTAACCTCTGCCAGTGTTTAAGAGGAGGTAGGACTCGAGCCGCCCAGTCATGTCCAGCGGCATCTTTTCCTCTGACAGGCTTCGGGGTCGGACGTGCAACCCTCCGAGTCGCTCTCCGAGGAGGACGGTCCAGCCAAGGGAAGGACAGACAATTGCGAGGAGCACTCGGGCTCATCGGGGGTCTCTTCTACGGCGCCGCTGTTGAGACTGAGCACCCAGCCAAGTTTATTGTGGAGCAACTGACGGAGGCCCGGGGGCAGGGGCAACACGTCCAGGTTGTCTATACAGTCTGGCAGCAGCTGGCGGAGGCGCGCGCAGCAAAGGTAGAGCAGGGAGGTCGGGGCGGAGCAGGACCTGATCACCTTCATGCTGCTTTTGGCTGCTGTGGAGCACGCCATCGGATAAAACCTCTTATTTTGGAGCTCTGTGGCCGCAACACCTGGACCAAGAAGGGTGACAGAAAATGTATTATCAGGATTAATATCTTGTTCCAACGCCAATACTCCTCCGACTCCTCACTAAATACATAGACACCTCCATTGTGTCTGAAAGGTCATCCAGTTCTATGTGGGACGTGAAAGCTGTGCAGGAAAATACTCTCCAGCTCTTTTAGGCACATCAGTGTGCTTCCCAAACAAAGCCAGGGAACTGATATCCATGAGCGTGTGAAATTTGGTGCAGCTTGATTTGAATTAAAAGGGTTAAAAAGTGGCAGTACCAACCTATGCACTTTCGATTCTTGAAGAAAGTAAGAGTGCCGTGCCACGTGTCCAGGTGGACTCCGATGATGGAGCCCTGTCCGAAGCGTGTTGAAAAGTTCATCTTCTCTCCTTTGTGATGCAACAGGCCTGTAAAGAAAGATGTCTAGCTTATATTGTGACCATTGAGCGCAGTCACTGCCTCATTACAATGCATTGTGTTGGTCTTACCTGTGTAAGAGAGACCCCAGCTGTCTGTATCTTTTCCCAACAGGCTGCAGAAGGTGTGTCTGTATTTGTCCAGGTTGACATCACAAGTACCGATGCCAACCATCTGCTCATAAAGACGGAACGAAGAAGAATTCATGAAGCCTTAGTTTTAAACAATCGTTTGTTTATCGAGAAAATGACATGACATAAACAAAAGCAGGCGAATGTAAGGTGGTAGGAAGTCAGAGGTTTACCATGTCGGTTCCATACACTGGAGATGTCATCTTGATTTCCCAGAAGTGCTGTCCCTCAGCCAGCTCCTTGGAGCCGCGGATCGCAGCTGTGCCACAGCTGTATTCAGAGTGGAAGTTCACTTTGCGATTGTCACAGCTCAGTAATGTTGCTGTCGACCGGCTGTTCGAGTCCCACCCCCAGTCAAATTCTAAAAACAATGACAGTCATCATTCCAGGTAACTGTGATGTACGATCATACGGTGGTGTAGCCTGAAATAAACCTTTGAGTTTTAAAATGGGTGATCTTGTACCTTGGTCCTCCTCTCCACAGTGGCAGTCTTTGACTTGGTGGAAACCGCGCAGACGAGGGTTGTAGCTGGTCTCAGCCTGGGAGTCGCAGCCACAGTAGGACTCTCCGGTGACCGGCACTGCGCTGGGGACTGGAGGGACCATCGCTGTGGAAAAGTCTGTCTCAGAGTCTGAGTCACTAAACTTGGGAGCAGGTAGGCAGAAAAAGAAATAGCAAAATCCTCTGTAAGCAACATTGCAGAGCTGATAATGGAATTAAGGCTTTAACATGGAAATCACTTGCTGCACATTTTGAAAGTAAAGGCAAACATTATGGTGAATTCCCCTAAATTATTAGATCTAAAACCAAGCTTGTAAACAACTCAACGTTTAGCTTCAAGCATCAGACATTAGCAACAACAAACACAGATCTGTTAATAATGGCCATGGACAAACTAAAAGCTTTCAGTTTCATCACATGACAACGAAATGGAAACGCACACAATGTCTGACTCTTCAGTTCTGCTCCAGTGCGGTGATCTTTACCTCTAGGCGACCATAACCCCATTCCTCGCTTTCAGAGGCCAACACGAGTGCCCGGGCATCAGCGTCCTGCCGTATCCCCCCCCACACGTATCTCCATGCACGACTGTTCCTGCTTCGTCTGGACATGGCAGCCGCTCAGTTTGTAGAAGGACCCGACAGTCAGATCGGGTTTATTCCAGATGTTGGATGAACAGCATCAGTCCGACTGCTGGAAGACAGGATGACAACATCAGGGTGTGAGAGGCACAGACACTGACAACTGAGGACTTGAGCTTCATCTTGTTGATTTATTGTTTTAACATAAACAATAAAAGGACTATTATCTATATCAATAAATGCATTCACTGCATAAATCCGCCCTCCTCCCCAGTGATTAAAGAGAAGAACACAATTTACACATTTCCTTCTTAGTTCAGGAGGTCGTATGAGACATGTCGTGTCCTGGTTTGTGCAACAACAACAACAAACCACACAAAACAGCAACACACACATCAACCTAAACGCTTGACTGTTTTTGGCCTGGACACATTTCTCATGTCTTTACCTTCATCTGTGAATCTTAAATGAACCTTTAACGTGCAGATGTTTTCCAAACCAGCTGTTGTTGGTCCAGCTGGGCTAGGCTAGGCTAACGTTAGCATCTTGAAGCGAATGCATTAACATGTTAGCGAGATTCCAACAAGGTCAGAGGCGTCACAGTTCATGTCAGCCTGCGGGTTTCGAAGTGTGTGTACACGGCCCAGTCCCCTGCAGCGTGTCGCTGACTGGTGTGTGTCCGCGGTTTGTGTCGCGAAAAAGGAAGCTCGAAGGCGCAACAACCCGCGTAGAGCGGCTAGTGAGTTAGCTTCCGTTAGCATGCTACTGCTAGGAGCGCTGGATAAATAAATAAAAAAGAAAGATGGCGCTCACGTTACCTGCTTGTTGTTCACAACCAGCTCGAAGGTACAAACTGCTGAGAAGCTGCTGCACGAAGGAGCCGCTCGCTACCCGGACCAGACGAAGCAGCAGCGGGCGGAGCTGCGCTTCCCCGTGACCTACTTACCATGAGACCCGAGAAACCAACAACAAGCCCCGCTGCTGCTCTGGGATCAGTCTGCACAGGAAGTTCCTAGGAAACAGCTCACAGGTGCAAGAGTTCTTCTCTTACTTTGCACAAGTAAAGACACAAATACAACATGTAAAAATAACACACTAAAGTTCTTCATTCAAAATAACACAAGAGCAAGAGTTAGTCACAAACTTTGCACAAGTAAAAATACAAATAGAACACTTCAAAATGAACCAATACAGTTTTTCAAATTCTTTCAAATAAAAAAGTGCAAGAATTATTCACAAACATACATTACGTTTTACACAAGTAAAAGCACATATACAACACTTTAAAATAACACAAAGTTCTTCAAACAAGAGAACACAAGTGCAAGAATTATTCACAAACTTCATACAAAACTTTTCAAATAAAAAAACATTTCTGATCTCTCAAATCCTGAATATTTGACTTAGACCAAGAAAATGAAGCAACTTCTTTGAGGCCCAATCGAATCGAATGATGATTTACTGTCCTCTGTGGTATAAAGGTAAACGCCCCAATGGGAGAGTTGTCATTTTCTTGATCAGCACAATAATTCGCCACAGGCTCCATAATGAATCAACTCCTGCTGCTCTGGAGTGACTCACCAGTTTGCAGATCCTGTCCAGCACCAGGTCTGCTGGTCTCTGTGCTGATGGTGCAGTGGCCAGGGGCGTAGTCGTTGGCAGCATCCTCCTCGCCAGAGATCAGCTCCCAGTGGGCCCCAGTGTGCTCGTCACACGCCAACATTCAAACATGCACGAGACATGACTCAGACATTAGAGACCAGTTCCAAACATTATATTTATAGTCTGATTTGTTTCTATGAAGTGGATTTAGACTCTGACTGCAAAGAGAATAAGAAACTAGAGAGCTCTATGCTGCCACCATATTTGGACTTGGAAAAGTTATAAAAACAAAACCGCATCTTTTATGACAATCTTTCATGTAGAGAAGAGAATCCAGTCAAATATTTGATGAACACTAAACAGATCTCAAAAGTATGTAAAAGATTTTTCGCTTTTCCATTGTGAGTTAACTGCTTAAGACTGTGAGAAGTCTGAAGGTTGCTGTTGCTGTAAATCGACTAATCCCATTGGTAGACATTCAATGAATTGACAAATACGTTCTGGAGGAGGTTGAATTTTATTTGGAAATCTGACAGGCATGGCTGAACAGTGACCTCTCACCTTAAACAAAAAAAACAAAGAAGACAGCAGCACTACAAGTAAACGATACTAGTGTTTGAGAATGTCATATTAAACATAAATCCACTTGCACGCATTACACACTCAAGTCATTCTCATATACTCACACACACACACACACACACACACAAACAAACTCCAAGTCAACATGTGGACATCTCCCATTAATAATCACACTACATCCAGAGGAATTCAAAGCACTTTGAACAATTACCCACAGTGCGATTAATCTAACTATACACAGATAATTTATATGTATTTTTATGTATATAGGGTATTTTAATATTAACAGTATTCCATTAAGACAGTTTCATTGAGTCAAAATCGTCATAGCTTTCCATAAATAGTGAAAAAAATATGTCTTGACAGCTCCTGAATCAAAAATGGTCCCGAAAAAGAACATGAAAAAATAAAATACCAATGTGCACGATTTTTTCAGCAGTTTCAAAACAGAGAATTACAATCAAAACCACCAACAGAAAACAAAAAACAAAAAGGAGGGGAATGGGCAGAGGGGTATACATTTATACTCACACCCACAGCACAGACTGGTTACTACATTTACAGAAGTGAAGGGACTCTGGATCACTGTACAGGTTAAGATCAGACAACATATCAGGCAGACTGTCCACACATCATCCCACAACAACCAATACATCTTCATGCCCGTACTGTTCACGAAGGACCTGACACAACTGGATGGCTTTAAACAATATGGATAGATCACATCTACTGAGGACAGAGCTGTCAAAAGTCGACTGCCGACATGTTTTTGTTGCCATCCCATCCTGTCAGACCCGCGAGGTGTAATGGAAGTAGGTGAAAATCTCCTATTTGTTCTTGCTGCTTGGATATGGAATGAATGAGATGGTGTTTGATGCAGACACTTTATTTTGTAGATAGGATGAGGGCCACAATAAGGCCATAAAGCCCCAGCACCTCAGCGAAGATCAGGATCAAGATCATGCCCACGAAGAGCCGGGGCTGCTGGGCGGTGCCTCGAACACCGGCGTCGCCCACGATTCCAATGGCGAACCCGGCCGCCAAACCGCTCAGACCCACGCTCAGCCCGGCCCCGAGATGCAGGAAACTCCTGTAAGAGAGAGAGAAGTTCCGTTAGTGTACAAGGTCATACTGTCTGAAACATACAGCTTGTTATCAACAGTGGTTCAAGTCAGGAGAGGCTGACTGTTTGATGTCTGACAGATTTCAGGTGGGGGTAGCAACAAATCCATCTGATGACCCGAATATAAATCAGAGCAAAGAATTAAAAGCAATTTAAATCAGCACAATGTCAGTTTTAGAAAGAAACAGCACCCCCTGCAGCCGCACAAGGTAATTCATTCTGTTGGGCACTGTGAGTGATTAAGTCTTTTTCATGTAGAGAAAAAACAAAGCCTGGAGATCCGACTGTACCCATGATCCCCAGTGTTCTGAACCAGCAGAGCTGTCACTGGAACAAAAAATTCACCCATCTCTTTAGAATTCTTCATAATGTAAAAGTTTCCTCGCTGAATATCGGAGATTCATGGTACTATTCAGTTTCACAAGTGTCACGGGAGAATCAACCTGCTCATGAAAGTCACATCGAGTGAGAACAGATGTTGAGGGTGAGGAGTGGAAATGAAAGAGGAAACAGTTTAAAGCTGTTTTGAGGTAGAAAGTAACATAATGTATGGTGGTTCAAATATATATAATTACTTTCTTTCATGGGGTCTCACCCTCATGTAAACCCTCGTATAACATAACATTCAAAAGATAAAATATGTATTATATTAGTATGTTTGTGAGTTAAGGAGCTGGCAGGTTGCAGGTTCATCTCACTTGTAAAGGGTGATCTTCTCGTTGATGTTGTTTGCTATCAGCACAGCCACCACTAGCCCATAGATGGCTATGATACCCGCCATGACCACGGGGATGATGGACTTCATGATGAGCTCTGGCCGCATCACCGACATGGCAGCGATCCCTGTGCCACTCTTCGCTGTCCCGTACGCAGCTCCCAATGCTGAGTAAGAAAGAGGAGAGTTTGTGTTAGTGAAACAATACAAAATATTCAACTGCTGTTATTCTCTCAACCCAGAAATTCCAATAAAAGAACGAGCACTGAAAAGTGGGCAGGATAAACTATATATAAAGATGGACAACATGCCTGCGCCCCAAAAAGTGATGCCAAAGCATCTCGCGCGCCACCTGGTGGCTGGATCATAAATCCAGAGACACGGACCAAAATGAAGATTAAAAATACTTGAAAATAATGTTTTCTCAAAGATGGTTTCTGTCATTTAAAGCAGCTCTTCTCACATGGATATATGTACAAGTGTGTATTTTTCTGCTAAGTTTGGTTTTAATTTCGTTCTTCGATGCTACAAAAATTATGTGAAATGTCTTGATTGACAGCTTAGACTCATGAATGTGTGAGCATGTGCACCTCATTACCGTGGCTCCATCCTATAAATACCACTCCGCAGATTCTGGCTAGAAATGTGCAACGTGTTAGTTTTCACATCTGGAGGAGACGCCATGACCGAGCAACAGAAAGTATTCTGTTTCGCTCCGGACAGGACAAGTACAGTATTTAATTTTCATATCACACAGAGCCCATCGGGTGGTTTACGCCCTGTTTGTCCCCTGTATTGGTTCATGTCATCATTTGACACAAAGTAATAGTTGACCGGCATCGAAGGAGAAATTAATGCAATCTTCCTGGGGAGCATGGAAATGCAAAAGCCAATTACTGGTTATTATTCATGGGCTTCGATGACAACGAGAAACTCTGAACACACAACACAGGCGCACAATGAAGACCCGCTAGAGAGAATAAAAATAAATAAAATTCACACGATTAAGCCTTCATCTCTTCTGACTTGCTGCCGTGGGTGTGTTGACACATTCGAGGGTTTTGGATAATAAGCACTGTGTTAATAAGCAACCGAGCATTTTCTCTAATAGTTTAACTGCTTCTCATCAGGCAACACAAGGATATTTTGGATCTGTATTGGCTTCAAATTAAAAAGGGGTTTGTCTTCTGATTGCTTTTCTTTGCAATGGACTACGGGTCACCTCTGCACTGCCTATTCCCCCTGGTGTCTTTAAAAGGTGCTACAGTCACAGCTGCAGCTCTACACAGATATCTTATGCTTGACTGAGTTTTCTTGTGAAATGTTAAGGAAGGATCATATTTCCCTTATCTACTTCCCTAAAGGTTACATCAGGGCCTCCGCTCTGTACAACTGAAACCTTTAAGAAATCCTAGACTGACTCCACTGTGAGGAAACAACATTTATGACACTACACTAACAAACATGGAGATTATGGGCGAGTGGATTTTGATCTAAAGCTCAAATTAAACTCTGTTACCAAGGTGTGGTTGTGTGATAGTAGTCTGTGTTACTGGTATAAATGTTATTAGAAACTATTTAGGCCTCATCCTCTTATTTTATAGATATGAAACCTATATGATTAATTTTCAGTGCCAGCAGCCACGCTGATTAAATAACAAACATTTATAAAATACTAGTTATTAATATTTTGTCAGCAGCAGAAAAGTTATACAGATTTCTGCATCACAGAATATCAGCATCTAATCAAATGACAAGGCGATTAGGTGTTAATGAGAAGCAAAAGCTAGTACTCGCCAGTATTTTGAATTTAACTTGAATGGAAAGACTCAACCTGATAACTTTAATGAGGTAAATTGCAGTTTGACCACTACTGACAAATTATTTTTTATTTCTTACAGCCTTTATACTAAATGTGAGCAAATAGACAAAGTCTGTGCAGGACCATCTCAGAGGGAAGTGGATTTTGAAGCAACAGACACCTTTGGCATAGGCAATACAAAAAAGATGAGTGTAAGGGGAAATGTATTGAGGTTTAATTACAGACACACTGATCCAGTTGGGTGTGAGCCAGGCTGTGATATTAAATTCAGAGTCTTTTCAGGGTCATTCTAAAAATTGAGTTGCATTCAACCGGGCCCTGGTACCTCAGCATCACCTGGACTTACGTTGCATTAAATAACGGATTTGATTTTCGAGCAGAAGAGCACTGGTATTGGATCACTTCTCTGTTTTGCTGATAACCCCGAGCAGAGGTTCTGCATATTGGGAGAGAAATATCTGTATCGGTGCATCTCTAGATTAATGTTAGAACTCCAGTCTGCTACCGAAATGTTCAGCAGTAAACCAAAGGCTCAATACCTGTCTATTTATATATTGATGATGAACGGTGCAAGTATCCTGAGGCGAGACACAATTGCTTGACCTCAGGTTTGTAACAAGTTTAAAACCCACAACCTTCACTCAGGGGCTGAGAATCCATCTTTAAACTTACAAGGAAACAATAACGGGGACATTTATCGAGGTAATTATCGATATCCACTGAATTTCTGTCAACATCAAGTCATCAGTGACTTCCAGGATATGCAGACAGTTGTGTGTGTGTGTGGGTGTGTGGGTGTGTTTGTGTGTGTGTGGTTTCTACCCCCCCGTCCCTCAGCAGCCATGTGACACACTGGATGTACCCTGCCTCCAACATGAATGAATGGACGGATTTTCCCTTTAAAATGCACCAGACTGACGTGTGTAGGCCCAGGCCTTCATATGATCCGGATAGGAAGCAACGGTACAGCAGGAGGAGGAAGAGGATCAACCCTGCTTCTCTAACAATCCGTGGATGGTCGCATTTGCTGTAAATTTCACAAAATGCCGGCAGATTACAGGGAGCAGCTGCCACCTCGGCGAGGCTCTGCGTCACCAGCGGACGTGGCTCCAGCTCGACCCCGGGGGTTGGGTGAGGAGGCCGGGGAGGAAGGGTGAGGAGGCAAGCGAGGAAAAGGTAAAGTGGGCCGCTCGGACACCTCCCCCCTCCTCATCCTCATGCCACCGCCTCGCTGACAGGTACGTGCGAACCGTGACCGACCGACCGGGCAGGCCGACTCCCGAAACCCGCCCGCTTCTCTACCGACAGCACCCGCGGGTTGTCACCCGCTACTTAAGCCCAAACAGACAGGGGGTGAACCGGGGGAGGGAGGGAAGGAGCTCGGGTAGTTACCGCTGAACACCATGGCCGCGGTGGCTCCCATCACGGCGAAGAAAGGCGAGTACTCGGGGCTCTCCTGGCTACTCATTCTCGCTCTTCTCTCTCGCGGGGCGACGGACACAGCTACACGGACAGACTTTCTTCTTGTTGGAGGAGGGGGCTCGGTCCGGTGGTTCTATCCCGCAGGCGGCTGTGGGCAGGTGGGGAACGTGGAGAGCGGGTCGATGGCGGAGCTTCTTTCCAGAGGCAGTACCGGGTCTTCAGGAAGAAAATGGCGAAACGGAAAAAGTCACATGACCGACAGCCCCGGACGCGTCTATTCCCGCGTACGTGGGGGTGGCCGACACGAAGAGGCATCCGCTATCCAACCCTTGTTCTTTCTCAATCGCATCTATCAAATATCCCGGAGAGCTTTTTCTCACGCGTCAGAGACTTTCACATGAAATACACAAGCACGTAAACTCCTTAAACTAATGGATGTTTAAATTGTGATTTTTTTTTTTTTTTTACGGGGCGCGTGTTGTGGTATGTTCTGCTGCAAGTGCACTGACTGCGGTTGAATCGCTTGAAGTCACTTCACGCTGACGTATTAATTATAATTAGTCACATAAATAGTACAAATCAACCATTAAACACATTGTTTTTAATAATGAATAATAAGAAAAATACCCACAACAACAAATAAAAAGTGCAACACAGGAAACCCAGAGAGCCTGCGATCAGGAGACATCCATCTTTTATTATATCATATGTTTGTTTTTAAATCAGCATGGCAGCTGCAGGTTCATTTGAATCCACATGTGAGGCCCCTGCACGTGTCAGACAAATTCAAACAGACTTGATGAGTGACTTCACCGGAGCTGCTTTTCTCAAGGTGACACTGTCAAGAAGAAATGGACGATTCCTAGTGTCTGTCAGATAAAGGGACATTTCACCTCATCTCCTAATCTGTTTGTACCTTAATGGGCAGATTGTGTATCTAGTTCACATCTTAATACCTAATATAGTTTCCTAAAATATATATTTCACCCTCAGCCAGTCTCTGTGACTTTTACAGTTTACGTCGCCTACATTTTACCTGTTTTTACACATATATTAGTTTTGATATATTATTATCCTTACACTTTAGAATAGCATTTTATTTATTACTTACTGATTCCTATTTTGCCTATTGCTGCTGTGATATGGCACATTTCCCCATTGTGGGACTAATAAAGGATTATCTTATTTTATCAAATCATTGAAGTTTAAAATCTGACACCAGTTTTGATTTGACTGAGGTCTCTGCATGGTTGCTCTGTGTCCTGTTTTGGTTTTCTAAAAATACTAAGTACAGGGAAACTGAAAGTTTGGGGCTGTGATCAAATTCAAAATCAAATTATGCAAATAATCAAAAACTGTTCAATTACTGATTCATCCATTGCAGTCCAGCAGGACTTGTTTCTCAGGGAGCAAATTATATACTATGAATTTGGCATCATAACACAACTGTTGCCACTTTGCACAAATTAAACAATTGAATAACCCAGCCTCATGATTTGTTGACGTGTCCAGGAACAAGGCACCAAATCACCAGCCAAACATTATAAATGTATAATCCTACAGTACTACTTGT
Source organism: Pleuronectes platessa (assembly GCF_947347685.1). Classification (NCBI taxonomy): domain Eukaryota; kingdom Metazoa; phylum Chordata; class Actinopteri; order Pleuronectiformes; family Pleuronectidae; genus Pleuronectes; species Pleuronectes platessa. Next base: position 19,483,603 of record NC_070641.1, read on the forward strand.
TTAAAGTTTCTCACGGTTTATCATCAACAAAGACATTTCCAATGTCAATACACAATAGAGTGGGAGAAATGAAAGGTAAGAGCAGGACAGACAGTTGAATGAACTGCATACGCATGACTGTCAGCAGTTTCTGCACCACATCCTAATAAACTGTCAGCTCAGTCAGTGCTCCCTCATGTGACCTGTTCCTGCTGCAAGTGTGATAACCATTGCTTTACAATTAGACCAGAAGATGTGTTAACTTTCTTTGTTATTTGAAAAACAAAAACCAAGTTTGTGGGACGGATTAGAAGATGTGTTTTGGTTTGTCCATCTTTACGCCCGTCTCTGCTCTCACAGGCATGAACGGTAAAGTTAATTACCTGAGCAGAATACAGTCATTGTTAAAAGGAACACATTGTGGTCTAAGGTCACAGGTTAAAGTCACCGTGTCCTCTCTCACAAAATAATTTATAAGCCACTTATAACACAGTTAAAGAAAAAAAACTGACATTTTATAACCAAATAGTCAAAGATAAACTTCCCAGTGACATCATAGCATTCTGCAGTAACACTTAAACAGCCATATAGTTAACACTATTATTCAGGAACAGAAGAGGTTACGGCCATATTTCCTGAAACTTAACTGTATGAATCATTTAAGCGTCATGAAGCCACAGACGTCAGCAAATGCTCTGTAAAAAGGAAGTTAAAATAATACTGAGGGTCAATCGAGAGGACAAGTACACAAGAGTATGTGAGCTATCCCTTCTAAGGAATTTGTAGGTCCGAGGCAGGAAACACACACAAAAGGAAAGTGAACAACAAGTTACAGACACTGTCTTTTAATGAAAAGTTAAAATAATACACTTAAATGAAAGCATGAAAGAAGCAGACATTTAAAAAATAAGTCACCATAAATATGCTACAAAATCCTAATCACACTTTGCACTAAGAGGATTGAGTAAATGTATCAGTGATAGAGGCTATACACAAACACACAGGATGTATCTTATCAGCATTAAGTAAAAGTGAAGATATCCCAACTGTGCAGTGATGAGTCTTAGATGTGAACCCCAGAGACCTACTCTTCTCAACCTCGTCCAGCTTAAGGCATCTCAGCACACACACACCGCAAATAAACACACACACACACACACACATTCCCTCAATCACAAACACACATTAAAATATACCTCAACAGTCAGAAGACACTCATACTCCAGATTTAAGAATTCTTTTGGGAGACTTTTGTGGGCCTTGACCATCACTTGTATAACACCCTGATTGCCTCTGGCACAATAACAAGAAGTGTCACTGATCTTACTGTAAAAAAAACAATGAATTTCACTGATAAAACTAGAGCAGCCTTCCCACTGCTAGAAGGATTCCCATAGCCTTGTATCACTCGTAAAGGATCCGTAGGGTTAAACGAGCCTAAATACACCGTTTCAGCCAGATAGTCTAAACTCAAAAGGGAAAACAACCAAATACCTGCATTTTAAGTGTAAGGAGGTTTGATTATTTGACTTGCCCGGGTCTCCCCTCCCCAGAGTGAGACCGTTTCGAGGTCACTGATAAAAGTTTCATCACTCGAACACGATTTTTTTTTTTATCCAACACTCACACGTGCCTGTGTGACCACATCCGCCCATCTTTCACACACCCACCCTGCACTCATTCGGTCCATGTCCCAGCACAACTAGCGATTAGGATAGTGAGATCAGCAAATGGTGGTGTTGTGGTCGCCGTGAAAAGACACAAAGAACAGAAAAAGATAAGGCATCACATGCTACTGCTGGCGAAGCCATACGAAGCAATGGCTCGAATGCGGGATAAGGAAGCTACACTGGAACCCTTTTAATGTGAGGGGATGCAACTTTTTAAAGAGTCATGGAGAAAGATGAAGATTTTCCTCGCTCAGTCCCAGCCATTGTCCTTTATCATGTGGGACAGTTCGATGATGTACTTCCCCTCTTTATACTTCTGACTCAGCTCAAAGGCTTGTTCCTGCAGAGGGAAGTTGCACAAGGGTAAATACAATTTTAAAAAAAAAGGAAATTTGTGTGTGTTATTCAAACAATACCATTGCTATCTCTGCTTAGGGCTAGTTTCATAAAAGGAGGTGCAGACATTGACTATGTTTACACTGACATGACGATATTACTCCAAACCTGCTATTCATGTTGAGGTGTGTATGCTTACATATTTCCAGCCCAGTGTAGTGTGACAGTTTTCACAGTAGATGTCGGCCACAGCATGAAGTCCTGTGAGCAGCAGCCTCTCCTCTGCAGGACCACAGCCGACGTTCACCCTGAAACCGAACATAGTGCCGTCAAACAACAGTGAGACAACTAGGAGAGTAAAACGTATCCACTCCAGTCTCAAACTAACGTTCTAAATAAAATGTTATACTTTATAAATTCCGTTAAGAGAAAAAGATTTAGACCATTTAAAGCTTCACCTGAGCAAATTCAATTTAAACTTAATAGATGCCATAATCTTTGTTCAGAGCCTGACCTACTAACCCGGGAGGAGTGTGACTAAAATGATCTCATCCTACGTCAAGGTCCAATCTGTAGGAATTTCCAATTATCTGTTGACAATCTGTAAACATGTCTGATCATGGGAATTAGTTCTAAGGATGGGCTGGACTGTTTTGGGAAAATAAAAGCACTGGGAAAACAAAAGATGATCATAGATTCTCAAACTTCTTTTTTGCTTCTAAAAAGGTCCAAAAAATGTTTGCAAGGCAACTAATCTAATCAGAGAAGATTTTACAATTGTGTAGGCTCAGTACAAAACATATTTAAGTGGTTTAAAAACTGCAAAGAATATAAATTCTACGTAAACTAAACTCATTTTATACCAGTGTACTTAGTGATGCATGGAGCTGAACAAAGTCTTGGCTTAACATGACTAACAAGACCAGAGTCTTAATTTAGATTTTTTTTAAACAACAACATTGTATTAAAAACATCTGCTTCAAATAAAGCTGTGTACTTCATTTGGGCAAGGATTCTTTAGTGACAGCAACACGATTAGTTTGATGTTTTCCATTCGGCTGTTATTACAACCCTGATCTAAAAATAGGAGGGACAACCTACAATAAGATTAATAACTTTTGTAAGAACCGGTGATATTCGAAAACAAAATACTCACACAGAGTTGAAGAGGTAGGCTCGGCCTTGACTGCCTTGGAACGACTATGAGACACAGAAGAAAAGAAAATCAGAGAGAAGTAATGATGCACTTGATACTGATATGGATCAAAATCACAATATGATGGCAATTGAAATTTGTCCAGTTTTAACATCCCAAGTCTAAGTTTGAAATATGTGGAGTGTTATCAAGCTGCACCAAAGAGCACACACACTGAGATATTAGTCCTCTAAGTAGACCTGTTTTTTTCCAATCAAAATCTCAAAAATCAAAAAAACAACAACAAGATTTAAAGTGGGGGAGGGGGAGTTCCTTCCTGGCACATACACCCCCCCCCCCGTCCACCATGTTTAGAATAAAATGAGTTCAGTAGTTTTTGTGTAATCCTACAAAACAGACAGACCCACAGGAATGAAAACACAACCTCCCTGGCGGAGATAACTGCGTGAGAACCATGGAGGGTTGTGTGAGCCAACTAAAATGAATGATGAACAACACAGGGTGGCAGCAAACTGACCTTAGAGATAAGATCGTCATGGTTGGCCAGATGGGCGCGGCAGTGTACACAACTGTAACGCCGGTGGCAGGAGTCCAGGTAAGCCTGGAACGTCTTGGCCTTCGTCAGCTTCACCATATCTGAGGATGAGGACAAGGAGGAAGCAGGATGATGGTCAGTTGTCAACACGTGGATCAGTCATGCTGCCGTGCATAAAACCACTTTTGAGATATATACCAGTTACTCATACATTTAGATCAATCAGGTCGAATTCCTTTTCCATTTTGAGCATTTTCAACAGTGGGTGAGGAATTCCATCTTATCAGACAGACAGGTTTTCTACAACTTTTAAACACATCTGATAAAAGCAGTATGACACTCGCAGGCTTTATCCCCAAATAACCTCACGTCATAAAAGTACTGCTGGAACAACCAGAGGGTTAACTGGCCAATAAAAAAAACAGGGATGCACATCATAAATCCTTCACCGAGTGTTAAATATAGAATAAATAACAAGAAAATAGAACAAACGATGGGCTGAGCTCATTTCTGCATCATGGATCTTCGTTACGGTTGTTATGTGTGCAGACGGTCATGCTAGCAGATGGGTCGGGGACAGGCACCGTTTATCAGACAGCTTGTTTCCTGGTTCCTAACAGTTTGCACAAACAACCCTCGCTTCGTTAGATGCAATCAGTTAACCCAAATTCAAGCCCTGTCAAAATGTGTGCTGCCACATTTCTGCTCTGTACAACACTGGAGAGCGTCTGTGGTCCTAATGCATGCATTAGCTGCAGGAGACATTAGCTCCTCCCCAGTGTATCTGTGTGTGTGCACGATTTTGTTATCTTTTCAGGACATTTTCCAGCATCAACACTGAATTTGTCAGGACCAGTGGACCAAATGGTGACAAGAGCGCAGCCCTAATGAGGCAAGACATAATTTCCAGAGTTGCTGGTTAAAGGTTCAGTGGGACACATTTAGGTGAAAGGGGACTATTTGCATAAATAAATACAAAATAAGTGAGTTTCTTTACCCTAGAATGGGCCCTATATTCAGATCATTTATATTTACATAGGGAGCGGGGCCTCTCTATGGAGGCAGCCATGTTTTTTTTTACAGTTAACCAGACTGGACCCACTAAACACCTTTTGAGTTTTTATGACAACTGAAGGCTGCCACAGGTTCTCCTTCGTGTTTGGAAGTGGAGGTTGAGGTGAGGGGTGGTCAGCTGCAACATGCAACTTCACCACTAGATGTCACTAAATTCCTCACACTGAACCTTTAAGCTTAAGGTCAAGATGTGAGTCCTGGTTAGGTGACGGTTGGGGATCAGAGTGAATTTGCAGGGTTAATGCTTTGGTGTGTGTGTGTGTGTTTGTTTAAGTTAGCATGATAGCTCCCCAAAGCCACAACAGCAGATTGTCACTACAAGCAAAACCTAATTTCTGAAATCCAGGTTAAGATTAGGTGAAATATATGAATTGTGGTTAGGTTGAGGTTAGGATTATGCATGGGTTGGTCATGGTTAAAGTTGGGGATCAGGTTTTGTTCAGGCTGTCAACAATGACTGCAAGTCAATGCAATGTCCTAACAAAGAGCTGCGCAAACATGAGTGTGTGTGTGTGTGTTAGCTAGCACGCTAGCTCCACACAGCCACAACAGAGCAGCTCTGCGGGGTTTCCCTCGGTGTCTGTCCGCTCACCTGAAACAACCGAAGCTCCTCGCGGGCTCCACAGCGGGTTAGAATCACTGACAGCCCGGAACCATGCGGCTACAGCGGGTTATGCGGTCTGCAGGAGGTGAGGGGGGGAGGTGGGGGAGTCTCAGTCCCAGTCCCGACAGTCGGCCACGCGTTGTCCGCTCGGACAATGAAGACAACACCGACAAGTCTCCGGCTGTCGCAGCGTCTGTCCCCTGTGTCTGTCCCGGTTCTCGCGGCTGCGATTCCACGGTCTCTTCGTGAACACGGTGGCGGGAGTGTGTCGCTGCTGGCAGGCTGACAGAGAGACGCGGCCCCGGCGGGAGAGAAAGTGTGGTTTGTTTATGAAAACAGCCAGAGGAGGAAGTCCGGAGACTGCAAAACAAACCCCCCGTCGGCCAATCACAGCCCCCGACTGACCTGTAGGATGTGGGTCAGCCAATCAGAGGGGGCCTTACATGAGTCCCGTGTGGCCATTGGCTGTTGGTGCATAATCTTTCCCTGCTGCTGGGGTCTGTGAGGTCTTGTAACTAAAAGTACCGTTACTCAAGTATTGTAGTCAAGTACATTTACTCAAGTACTGTACTCAAATACACAGTTGAGGTACATGTACTTAACTTGAGCATTGACAGTTTATTGAAAACAACATTTTTTTATTTATCAGTTGTTTTTTTACATTTATTGCTGTTATTTTGACATTTTCAAAACAAAACATTTCCTAAAAACAAATTGATAATCAAAGTAATAGTTGGAGCCTTAAATATTTGCTCTTTTTACTCCACTGTATTTATGTGACAGCTTTAGTAAGTTGATTTTTGCACACAAAGATATAGGTAAGTACATAACGTGCACTCACACACATTTACTCAATTTGTCAAGTATTTTGACATTGTGATATTTCATTTTCCGAGTGTGTAAACGGTTAATGTTATTCAGCAGAAGAGATTGGTTGCTGTGGTTTCTTGATTTATTTGCATGTGCGCCTTGAGGTTGTGCGTTTGCTCTTCTCTCCGGGGTGTGTGTGTGTTTTCATAAAACTCCAAGGTCCAAATTCCTGCCCCTGCACCACTTCATCCACCTGAGGCACTTTTTATAAGCCTTAAAACAAAGTCTGTAAATAAAATCCTACCATGTCTTGAAGGAAAGAAATAAAACATCACATTTAATTGATTCATTTAATCGTCTCATTACCTGTTGTGTACATTTGTATCTTTGTTTGTAAATTATTGATAAGTTGAGCAGCAAACTATGCCAATTTTCATTACCTCATCATTATCATGGTCTATTTAGTCAATTAATCAATTATTAATCCAGTGAACAAAGTTGTCCAGAGATAGACAGTTTGCAGTCAAAGAAGAGAAAGACAAACATGAACAGTTTCCAATTTTCTCTCATCAGTTAATCAACAAGTCAACTCTGTTGGAAAGTATTTACTTTTTCTGGGGGATAATACCAAAGCCTTTCCCCTCAAAACACTCAGTATTAGTATAAAGTATTTTAAAGTATCTGCAAGGTGAAATATGAGAATCTCAACTTCCCCAAACGTTGATACCCCCGTGTCCTCAGAGATCTCTGCATTATGTTATATCCCAGACTCTACGATCAGAAAGACCTACTTTTCTCTGCTGGGTCACTTATTCAAACCTTTGCTCTTTGGATCAAAGGCCTTAGTCTGCACTGATCCACTTACAATATATTCCATTAACTCACTCGTCACACTGCAAGGCACAGACAAATAGGTCAGAAAAATACAGCCTTTGTTTCACTAACAGCTTGGTTGATTATTAATGGACTTTGACCTTGGCCTTGGCCTGGGAAAACAAGGACACAGGTGTGGTTACTGCACAAGCACTCCCCAGCTTATATGTGCATATATATAGTACATGTGAGACTATTAAACATAGATGCACAACACAATTACAACTCTATACTCAGCTATATTTACGGTTCTTCGAAACATTCTCCCTGAGGGGGTCCGTGTGGCAAACTCTTCCTCTTTTAAATCTCCCTCTATTTCTGATCGTACCGTCTATTTTTAATCATTTATATTTTTATTTCTTTTGCACTTTCCTAATCCATAACATTTTTACCTCTGTATCTGTGCTCTACCGCTGTGTGATAATCAAATTGCTTTTAAATAGTTTCCTATCGTTTGCTTTTTAACTGTCTTACCTGTAAATCACCTGCAACTGTTTTGCTATATAAATAAAGGTAATCATTATTATTACATGGATTATCTCTAGTATCGGTAATTGTATTCTTTCTTTAGTTTAGTGTCTTACCTCATGTTCATCTTCTTTTCAACTTAATACCACAAAAATATGTATAACAGCATAAATCCAAGTGAATTGTCCCACATACTTTATTTCTGAAAATCAGCACTTATTCAAACCAATCACACAAAGTCAGAAAATCACATGTGACACAGTCACAACAAAGTCGTGTTTACTCTCTTATCACGAGAAACTGGATGTTGGATGACACGGCCCAGCTGGTTATACATTCACTCCAGCGCTGGCAGATATACTGCAGAGAAAATCTGTGGCTGTATGTTTGAACATTCTATCACCAACGATTGAGGTACGAGGGTTGAACAGCTCTTTGACCAATATCTTCATGGGTGAGGAAATCAGTCCAACACTTTCTTCTTTTCTCTCCTCAGACGAGCAGCCGAGTGATCGTGACCGGATGTGTTCCCAGGTCAATCCTCACTCCTGTGTCTGCAGAGGTATCGTGACAGAACGGCGGGATAGTCACTCATCACGCCTGTGGCTCCCACGTCAAATGCAGCCTTTATGTCCTCATCTTTATTGCACACAAACAGATGCACCTGCAATTACAGATATATCAGTCGACCCTAGAGACATAAGACCTTCTTTATCAACTATATGATAGATTGTAAATAAAGATGGAGGATGACTCTCCACTTCCGCCCGATATCCATACAAATGAAGCCCAAATATCCCGGACTACAAATAACTCATAAAACAAAACCTATTGGAAAAATGAAAACTCGATAGAGAAGAACTACCGAAAATGAGGGAAACCGTATATGATTTGTACTGTGAGTTATATTTTTGTCCATGTCCCAGCCATTAACATGGAGGAGGCAGGGTTTGTGACCGATGGTCCAGCCGGCCACCAGGGGGACAATTGATACACCATGACCTCACTTTAAGGGAGCTTTTATGTTCAGTTGTTGGTCACCACTAATTCGCATGGGACGAGGTCCTCAGCGGCTGACTGAGGTTCGACATGTGACTCAATCGTTCTCATGCTAAAACTATTAGGTGACCACTCATAGGCCTAATGGTGATGGTGACCTCATGGGCTAATGAGGATGACCTCATGGGCTAATGATGGGGGTGATGTCATCCCAGCAGAGATTACTCACATCAGGACCAGAGTGATGCATCACAGACACTCACAGCAGCTGTGGGAGGGTCTGTTTATCTACACAAGACCTGATAGATGATAGATGGATAGATAGAAAGATACAAAGATAGAAAGCTAGATAGATAGATAGATAGATAGATAGATGGATGGATAGATGGATAGATGGATAGATAGATAATTCTATCTATCTATAGATAGATAGATAGATAGATAGATAGATAGATAGATAGATGGATGGATGGATGGATGGATGGATGGATGGAATGGATGGATGGATGGATAGATAAATAGATAGATAGATTGATTGAGAGACAGACCGACAGACAGACAGACAGATAAACAGATAGACAGATAGATAGATAGATAGATAGATTGATTGATTGAGAGACAGACAGACAGACGGACAGACAGACAGACAGACAGGTAAACAGATGGACAGATACACAGATAGATAGATATATAGATAGATAGATATTTTCTATTTCAACTAGACTTCTAGATTTTTTACGTTTGCACTTCATATGTTAATTATTTATACCTGAATTCCACGGGCAGCCAGGTGTTTAAAAAGACTCCTCCTCATAGTTACTCTGAAATGACAGCACATGGAAATCAATGAATGATTTTGTCAATATACAAACTTCAGAAAAAACTTTAGAGTGTGATGTTGCTGTTTTATAATCTGCTGCTGCTTTGACACAAGATGTTACAAATCTCTAAAAGAGATAATTTTCCCATCAAAAGTCCTTCTCATTACCAGGTCAGCAGCAAGAAAGGTGCTGCAGTGGATCTTTAAAGGATGTGACTCACTTTTCTATCAGAAAGACGACCAGCCTGTTCCTCAGGATGCGTTTCTCAGGAATGAACGTCCTTCAGCGGCACACCCACAAGCACGTACGCACACACACACACACACACACACAAACAAAGTTACATATCATATTGTTATATGTTAAATCTCAGATTGAGTGATGAACTGCAGCCATGATGAAACAGAGGAAAACAAACGTTTAAGCATGAGGGTCAATGATCCACATCTTCTCTATGAGCTAGATTGTGAATTTCAACAATAAAGACCACATTACGTAGTGACACACACACACACAACCTCACACTTGGACTCAGCCTGCACAGGACACACCTGTTGAAGATGCGTGGCAAGTAGAACTGCAGCAGACTCTCGCCCAGCGGCACAAAGGGCAGCAGGCCGCTGTAGAAGAGGAGCAGCAGCTGCAGGCCTCGGATCAAAGAGAAGCTGTACGGCATGGAGCTGTTCTACGAGGGAGCAGAGACACAGACAGGCTAGTGCTGCTGGGACAGAAGCTGGTAGAGATCTTTTAAATGACATGTTGTCTGTGAACTAGTGAAATAACCCTGTAGGAGTAACTCTGTCTCCACCAAGTGGTCGATGTACCGTTCTTTGGCATTCCTTCATGATCCTGGAGTTCACGCTGGCCCAGACCGTGATCTCCTCCCTGTTGTAGTGTCTCACCAGGTCGGACACCTGCCAGCGGACAAAAGGAGCGCACAGATTAAACATGGACCAGGAGATATAAGGTTCAAATCTAGGTCAGTGGATGTGAGACAAGACTATGCATATAAAATAATACTAGAGCTGCGAATACTTATGGGATAGGCTTGACTAGAAAGTATATAAACCATTTAAAACTGTATATTGATATTCGATACGAGTCTGGCCTGGTTTCACTTTTTTAAGTGAATTCTTTATATTTATTGATAATTTTCTTTTTATTATTTGCATGTTTTGTGTCTGCAGATTTCTTTCTTTAAATATATGATGTTGAAGAAGGACATTAACTTAAATTCCCAAAGATAAAACATGTTGACTTATCAAACAGGTAAAAGACTAATGTTGACGTTTAGTCACAGCGTTGGCTGAGCACCTCTGTGACACTCCTTCATCTAACACTACACATGTTCAGCCTCACACAGCCGGGCCCTCAAACCTGAACTAAAACTAATATGATCTGATTCATTTCCTAACAGGCACTGCAGAGAGAAAATCTCACCATATGCTACTACTGGATAATTATGAGTATACTAGTTCTATCGCTAACCAAGGTTTAATCTATTTACTTTCAAAGATGCTCTACTGTCAAATTAGAAGTGAGACTCTGCAGATTTGGGCGTTTCTTTCAAATGATTGGGTTAAGTGCATTGCCTGTAGTGTTTTTTTATTTAACATCAGGTGTTCTGTACCTTTTCTATCAGCTGCTTGTTGTTCTCCTTGATCTCCACGCTGACGGGCTTCTCAGGAAACTTCTTGAACACGTCCTCGAGCAGAGAAAACTTCCTGTCCTCCCCGCTGCTGTAGTGACCTGGGGGACCGTGGGGGGTGAGGACACATACCTCCTGATCTGAGCTGTGTTATCAATGATTTAGAATCTAAAGCATGAGAGGAGGAACTCACCTGCATAAAATGTCACCTCCAGTCTCTCCTTATACAAAGGCAAATCCTAAAGGAGATGGAGAAACAGGTATATGGAGAAAGAGAAGGTTAGTTCGTTCGTTAGTTCAGTAGTTAAGAAGTTAGCACAATACTTTTCCTTAGACCTTCCACATGTGAAACTAAACTTTTGCATTGACAGTACTTGTGATTACCATGAAGATACTTTACATCCATGTTTGGATATTTTCTTGTTACATTCTTCTGCTGCAACACAGCTGGACTCAAAACCCAGTCATTAACTTTAAGGTGATTCAATTCTGCGGAAACCAACTACGTTTCTGATGAAGAGCTCCGATAAAGATTCCTGTTAATAGATAACACAAACCTGAGTTGCACAAGGCGTTCAGGCCTCTCAAGTGAGTCAATGTTTGTGTAGACATGCAGCTTTGCAATCAAACCGAAGTATATTTATGAGCTGAACTATCGGAGAAGTTGGGAAACTTATCCTGGTTTCTTATAACGGACCCCTTTCAATGGAAAGATGGTTTGGCTCAAGGCGACCTTCGACCTAGGCAGCACTCCCACGTCCCCCTCACCTGCAGATTGAGGGAGGAGATGGTGACATCGCGTCCCGTCTGCCTCAGCAGGTTCTCATCATGTGACACCACCACCTGTCCGTCACGTGTCAGGTGACAGTCCAGCTCCAGCATCTGTGTGCCCTGCTCCACCGCACTGCAGACAGATTGCAATTAAACATTTGCAGAAAAATTTCCAATTAACTGGTTTCTTAAAAAGCTGCAAACAAACAAAGGTGTTATAACAGATGAATATGAATCATTCCTTCACAAAGCACAAATCCATTTAGTACGATCCATCATTAAATTGACATTAGAGCAGTTTTGTGAACTCGACGACAACAAGATGCAGATCAGATTTCCAGAGGAAGCCCGAAGCCTCTCAGTTAATCAGACAGCACCCCTGGGGCACACACAGTCAGAGAGATGCTGAGCGTATAAACACCGGAAATCCATTATCGAATCATTCCATTATCAGATTCAAGATAAATGACTGGGCTGGAAAAACACTTAATGTCCAGGAATATAAGACAAAATCAGGGAAAACCGATCCTCAGCTGCCAATAGACTTTCTGAAGAGATGTTTCCCTGCAGTCTTCTTTTCACAGAGCGTGGTACTCACTGTGTGAACGCCTCCATGGTGCTTTCTATCCTCTCCCCACATCCTGGAAACCAACAGAGGAGTCAGGGTGGATGGTGGTGGGAGAGGGGCCCCCGCTGATTCAGCCAGGGGCCCCAGGAATACAGTTAATATGCACACACGCTACATCTTTTTACTCCCACTTTTTTCAATTTGTTGTTTTTAATTACCTCCAGAAAAACGTTAATGATTTTTGTCTGCATTTGTTTGTTTGTTATTTATTACTATTATGCAAACACTACTTTGTGGAAGGGGCCAAGGTATGAACCAAAGGAAAAACCCATTATATTTTGGCATGAATTCGGATTAGAGTCAGGAGATCCAGGAATTTTCATTTTATTTTAACATTTTCATAGATTTCTATAGAGAATTTAAATGTGGTGGAGACTTATTGGCCTGTTTGGTTTCAACTCTTTCAAATGCCATTCCAGTTTGAATAGGATTCATATGGAAGTAAAGGTAATCAGATATTTACATTGTCTTTCTTTTTTAACACACCTTTTGTGGTATTTTGTGACAAAAAAAAGAAGCAGATTGAAAACCAAACAAATACAAAATTGATGAAATGATTAAATATTGTGTTTAAAGTCAATTAAGAATATTTATCAAATAGCTATTTTTCACCTTCATTTCTGAATCAATACTTTTTTCAACTAACAGAAACTGGAAAGTTTAAGCCAAAGCATATCAATTATTAAACATTCTCACTTTGGTTATTTCACCTAGGACATCTTGAATATTCAATGACATCCACCTGTTTGCACAAATCTGATCAGGTTTTGAATCACGCAGCTTTATTATGGACCCCCCCCCCCCTCATCTCTCTTACCTCCTCTGTGTGAGATGTGCGTGCAGTAAAAGGCCGTGCGTTTCTTCCTGTGGAGAATGTGTGGGTTCTTCAGCAGGTACAACGAGGTGAGTGTGTATCCTCCCAACGCCGGGAGGACGAAATACAAAAAGCCGCTCATTCTACCAGAAAAAAAATAGGAGCCGGTAAAAGTCTGCAAGATCGCCCCAGTGGATGTTGGACTTGCCCTATCACCTGAGTAAAGCTGTTAAGTGTGACCAATCAGTGACAAACTGCTTTCTTCTTTAGGAGATAAGAAGAAACTGGACGGACAGGTAAGACCGAAGAAATGCGTCCCACGACTGTTTCATCATGCAGCAAGGAATAGAGTCTCGCTCCTGAAGAGAGAGAGAGAGAGAGAGAGAGAGAGAGAGAGAGAGAGAGAGAGAGAGAGAGAGAGAGAGAGAGGAGGCACCTGAAACCTACAGAGCTGTAAAAATCAGTTAATGAAGCACCAGCTCAGAGCCTCACCGCTCTCCCCCCTTCTCACTGGCCTCTCCCCAGCCTGTGGCAATACAATATCATTCTCTTTAAACCGTTTTGTTCGGCAGGAACAAGTGGCTTTGTGTGCGCGTGAGTGTTTGTGTGTTTCCCAAGTGGGACACTGCACCTCTGCCAACACTTATCAAGGATTTATTTTATTCTGTCTCATTGTTGGCAGTATTGACTTTATGATGCAGAATACAGTGCATCCAATTAGTCTCATGATAATCCTGCAGGTGATGCAAACAGGGGACCAAGGTGCAGATCTATTGTTCTCTGCAGATTTAAGCTGTAGAGAACATTAGTAATGTCATCACTGTCAAAGCAGCAGGTTTCGGAGCCTGCCCATGTTTGACAAAGGCGAAGTGGTAGCATGTGGAGATATGTAAACTCAACCCGGACCCATGAGGCCAGAAATATGACAACAACACTTGTACACATGCTTTCTATACATCCAGCTCTACGTCAGCAGAGTGTAGCACTGTGTTGTTCTGCTTCAATAACAAAGCTGACATGTGTCAAAGCTGCAAAAGGTCGAGCTGCTCTCAAATGCTGCAACGAGCTGGTTTCTACCAGAACACACAAATCTATTCACTGTGGCACAAAGTGACTTTATACCATTATCTCCCATTTGCAGGTGACGGATGTGCAGCTCCGGGTCATTCTTTATAAAATGTTCTTCATGCTTACAAGGTTTTCCTTTCCTGTCTCATTGCTGTCACTCAACGAAGTCTGTGGGAATGTCAGGCAGGGAGAAGCCGTGCTCAGACATGTTGTGAAGTAAGATGGTAAAAGTCGTACAGGACGGAGAGCAGGTTGACATCTATCACAGTTAGATATCTGTTCCCACCACTCTGAGTTTCCTGTTTTAAACTGGTTTCTAATGTTTAATCTTTTTTTAATTCCTGAGATTGCGCAAAGGCATATTAATATTTTCTCAAATTTAATAACCAATTTAACTTTAAATCATCATCAGTGACACAGGCTAGGGTAGGTGACATAGAGGAAAACATGGCTTGTAATTAGTGGCTTCTTTTAACACTGTTCTGAAATATGTAAGGAGAATGAAAAGAGCTTTTTGGGAACACAGCTGAAAAAGTCTGCGGAATGTGCATAGCAACAGACATTTGCTTTTCTCACATACTGCACATCCCCCCTGGATGATTTAAGGATCAGTGCACGGCTCAGTGCACGTCTGAAAGCAGCAATAACAAAAAATGTAAAGCTTGTACCTTCGGACTCTGGTAGGAAAGGCCAGCGGCGGTCCGTAGCTTTCTTATTAAACTAAACTATTTGATGTCAGGTCAGACATATTTATTTTTTTAATAAAGATTCACTGCAATTTATTATTATTACCTAGGTTAGTGGAGAATTAGAATGTGCAAGGGGTAAACTTAGCTCCCTGGGGTTTGAATATAAAAGACTGTGAATCATAGCAGATAATAAAACAACATAATCACTAGAGTCCAAAAAAAACATCCACAGAGATGTAACAGTATCAGGAAATTTTTATTTAATTATATGTATATAATTCTGTTTCTTTGTTAATCGTTTAATTCATAATACCCATAGAATATACAGACTATAACCCTCAATAATAACTCATATCTCTTTGACAATCTACTTATATCTTCTTTTAAAATAATTTCTTGTAAGATCTTGGAGAAATAAAAAAAACAAAAACAAAACAGCCTAGGTTTCCGAAAGATTGAAAACACTGCCAATAGTCAAGCCCGTAAGAGAAACAAGGAAGAAGAAATACAAATAAAAACATCCTAATAATAAAAAAAAGAAAAGATTAAACTTTAACTCCCTTTTATGTAAAAAAAAAAAAAAAAGAAAGAAAGAAAAATACAACAACTCACCAATATAACGACAATAGCAATAATAAGAACAGCCATTTAAAACAACAATATCTGCAAACAGGCCTCATGACAGACGGGCCTTTAGACTTGTTGATACTGTGTGAATGTATGCGGTGTGTTTAAGTGCAACTTTTCACACTGATACACTCCTCAGGCGAAGAGAGGAAGTGTGTGTGTGAGAGAGTGTGTCTGTGTGTGTGTGTGTGTGATTGCAACAACGTGGTCCTCTCAGTTCATTCCTACAGTTACCCAGTGAGATGTTTGTTCTGGTGGCAGGTCGGAGGGAGAGAAACAAAACAAAAAACAAAAAGCAAGCAGGTCCTGTTTGACTGGTGAACAACTGTACAGAAGAAAAATGCAGAGAAAATATCTGTGCGACTGTTCTTTGTGGGGAAAGAAGAAGAAACAAAAAAAAAAAACAGTCGCACAGATGCAAAAGCAAAGAGCTGCAGGGAGAGGGCCCAAGCTGCGAGGAGAAAATACACACCACCAACACACACACTACACAAAAAGAGCCTTGGCTTTATGTTACTGAGAAGCAAAAATACAAATACTTTTACACGGACATAAATTACAGCAGACAGTCCATGCGTCTTAACACACACACACACACACACTGCAGGTGAAACTTAAAGCTGGATGAGCAGGATACAAGACAGGAAGGGAAGGAGAGGCCCATTCGAAACAACCTCGAAGGAGTCAGAGCGTGGCTGCAGAGACAAAGTGCTGGCGTGCTGATTGAGTCATGTGATCGGAGCGGGATGTCCTGCTCGTTATGACCATGTCCCTGATCAGAGACGAGGGGCGTTGGAGGAGAGGGACAGCAGAGTCAGTGACGTGGGTCAGAGGGTCTTTCCCCCGTCCCACAGTAGATACGCAGATATGGGCGAGGACGTAAACGCAGACAGGGGAGGAGGGAGAGGGGGCAGCCCTTTTTTTCCCCTAATAGTAAAGCATGGGGGGGGGGTCGGGGGGGGTTGAACTACAAAAAGACGTGCGTCGCCACATGCACCATAAAGCCTCACGACGATCCCAGAGTGGTGGCTATGGCTTCTGAAAGAACAGCCCTGGGAGAGAGGGCGAGGCCAGTGAGCGCTCCAGATCTGGGTCTATACACTGGTCCCAGTGCAACGGGCAGAAAGATTAGTGCAGGTGGAGCTGGTGGACCCGTGGGTGGAGGTCCACCGAGCAGCGAGTAGAGCGGTCACGGAGAGCAGGGAGCAGACGCTGAAAACTGACAGAGACAATGAACACAGAGAGAGAACAACTTGTGCACACACACACACACACAATGATACGTCAGACACTGGATCACCCGCTTTACAGAACACACATCCTGCATGTTAACGGGTGGCCAGGAAAACACACAAACACACACACACACACACACACACAAATACACGCACACAAATACACGCACACAGGCAAAGGGAGGAAGGAAGAGGAGCACAGGAAATAAAAACACGCAGATAGGAGCAAACTGGGCTATATGTATACGGGACAACCAGGAAGTGATGATGGCTGCTCGGCTGTGAGCAGGAGTAACTGTACAGCTCTCGATTAAAATCAGTAACGTGCACAGTTTTCTCAGTAGTGGTGCGGTTTCATGTCAATGGACACAACTGAGGAGAGTCCAGTAAGCGAAGGCCAGTTACATTCAACACCAGCATCAACAGGCCTCTGACCGCAGCAGACATTCTGGCGCGTTATAGCCGTAAACATTAATAATGAGGGCATTCCATTCAGATGAGCGACTACTGGGGTCCTGTGACTGTGTGTGTGTGTGCGATAGCTTACTGGCACGATTGATTAACTGGGACGTTTGATATCCGGCTAAATCTGAATTTTCACGTGTGCTTTTTTCCTTTGTATGACAAGTCAAAACGTCTGCCGTGACAAAAAGGAACGTGGGCCCAGAGAACCACAAAATAAAAATGGCCGCTTGAATTCATGGGGACTGAGTTTGTTCAGATTGGGGCCTCGGCTGTTGAGCGAAGTCCCAGCCGGAGAACAAAGCCCTCCCTCCACCAGACAGCATCGCACAATGGGAAAGGCCAAAGTCAACCAGACCCCCATTTTCCAGACAGGCTGAGTGAAAACCACAGGGGGGGCTCTCCAGGGGTTTCATGACACCAGCAGTTCACCAGTCAGCCGCTGCGTGTGTTACAGGAATGTAATTTGATATAGGAATGTAATACTGACACTGGATCAGCTGTTTGGTGTTGGCTGTATTTAATGAACAAGGGATGTTACCCTGCAGAACGTGGAGAGCACAGTACTGTTACACCGGTGTTGTACATCAGTGTTTCTGTGAAACATCTGCATCTTGTCCGGTCGGTACTGATCATTACACTTTTGGTGTTTACAATATGTTTGGGGGGGGGGGAATTAAATGTTTCGACATGGCACAGAGCTCCATGAACGTTCTGGAAAATGGGGCTTAGGCATCACAGTTGTAATATCTGAAAGAACACTTGATCGTAGAAACTATTTGATGCTCTGATTTGCTCCAAACACGTAGAACCTCCTGAAAACAACCGTTTCACATCCGTTTCTCGGCCCTTGATTCGAGTTGTAGGTCAAGAAATGTGGTTACGGCTAAAAACTGATATTTCTTATATATGCTCCCCAGCCAAGATCCCCACGTCTCTCTGCCACTTTGGTAAATTCCAGGAATGCATGCATTCATATAAACATCATACAGTTTTGTTTTTTTTTTCCTTTAAAAAAGACAAAAGAAAATCCCAAAAGAGCGACAACAAAGAAATCTATAAACCTGCCAACATGCCGATAAAAACACTGAATGTTTGTCTCAGAATCAAGTGTTCAAAAAAATGACTTGCAAATATAAACCCCAACACAAACATTACGACTCTGAACTGATCCGAAAACACTCAAACAACGTCGTGTACAAACGAAAACCGCGACAAGCACACTTAATAAAACAACGACGAAAAAAACAAAAAATAAGAGAAGGTTTTATATTTTTTTTTGTATATACATACTCACACCGGATAAGCATCCCTGTTCTTTTAGCCCTCGACTTTGACCCAGGTTGCGATTTACATGGAGCCGAGACGAGAGAGTTATGGTGTTGGTTAATACAGTAGTATGATTTTATATGGGGGGGGGGGGGGGGCGACAGAGAGGAAAGACAGATCAGCGACAGGTGAAGGATGAACAAACGGTACAGAAGAAGAGAAGAGAAGAGCCGTGACTGCAGATGGGACGAGGTGAGGCGTTTGACTGGGAAACAAAACACAGAGGAAGAGTCCAACACGGGAGAAGAACCAAACCAGTACGAGTACGACAGACCCCACCCACCCCACCCAGCCACAGAAATCAAAGTGGAACTTAGCTCTCTCTTGCAGTAGAAATGGAAAGATAAGCAGTTAAATGTTTGTGTTTTCTCTTTTTTGTTGGTTTCTTGAAGATTTTTTGTTTTTGTTTTCTTGGTTTTAGCATGTTGTTTGGAGTCTTCTTGTTCCGAGCCTCTGCGTGGTGTTGTCACTCTTTAGGGCTGCGAGAAAGAGAAGAAAACGTGATGAGGCTCTTGGACGATATTCCAGACTTTTACCTTCACTCCTATCATTTGTGATGAGTTTTGAAACTGAGCACTGAGGCGTTGGCGTATAAACAGCCCTGAACATTTGTGTACCCGTTAACGTCTCTTGCATCTTGGGAACAATGTGCAACAGTGATTTCTTTGTATTGTGCAAGATGCAACACTGGCAAGACTCCGAGAGGAGGGAGCATCTCAGTTTCAGTTTCAGTTATGTGAAATAAACAGTTTAGAATTCTTTGTGAACCTTGAAAATTGATCCGTCTAGTCGATTACATGGAAATACATTTATGTGCCTATGATTCTGTCCTCTAGGATCTGTGTGACCGCAAACAGGTTCAGTGACTAAACAATGTGCAGGGTGTTTAAGCTATGAATGGCAGGTGCTCCACTGACATCTAGTGGTCTTGAACCGACCAATCACATTCAGAGCTCTGCTGCAGTTTAAAGAAGACAAAATCAGAAATGCGAAACATTTGTTTTGCATGAAGAGAGCAGATCCTGAGCTTTGGTTCTCTTAGTGTGCGCTGCAGTAAGTGTGTGTGTGTTGGTGTGTGTGGGTGTGTGTTTGTGTTTCAGTTTCATGTACCTGTGTGTCTCAGGAGCCCTGGTAGTGTTCCTGGAAACGAGCCGTTTCCTCATAGATCAGCTCCTTCAGCTTCTCCTTGGGAAGGTCATCCAGCTCCATTTGGAAAGTGAAGGGCTCCTCCGCTACCGGCTACAAACACATACACACACATTTTATAACACTTCTGTCTTCGTGCCAAAATCCAGTTGCACCGTTCTGCACACATTTACCTAACATAACAAAACAGCAGCAATGATCGAGAGCCGACGGCTGCTCAGAGAGAAAAGCCTGAGTGGTGCAGTTTAATTTCCAGAATGTGCAGAGAATGAACAAAAAACTACAACCAGAAAACAGAATGCACAAATTGAGGTATTAATCAAATCAAGCTGTAAAACAAAAGGGAGAATTGTGCCAACACTTACATAAACTTTGATGTGATGAGAGATTACGTACTTTAACCTGGAGCAAACGTAACACTAACTGCATTCCGAACCCGGCTAAGAGGCTTCCCGGCACAAAGCAGAACGGCTCACAACTAAAGCCTGGCGAACAACATGAATTAATAAGCCCTTCTGCCACAAACATTTGTGTTTGGCTTCTTTCCCTGTGTGTTGTTCAAATTCCTCTTTAACTGCACAGTTTTAATACTGATTCAAACAAGGCACACAGCTCCAACAACAACTACAGCCTCCATGCGTACCTCATCTGTGGGATCATAGTACTGCTCCAGGTAAGGATGAGCCAGGGCCTCCTCCACGCTGATGCGCTTGATGGGATTAAAGGTCAACATGCGACCCAGCAGGTCCAGAGCTGCGTTAAGATTCAGAGAGCTTCAGTTAGTTCAATCACCGGCTTGTGCAGCCATATGAAATACAACTATTCTTCAAAATCTTTTTTGAGACTGCGGGAGAAAAAAAACTTCACATTCATACAAGTCAATAATTTCAATTTGTTCGTATATCTTTTACATTTTATTTTTAAGTATCTTATGCCGTCTAATAAAAAAATCTATATGTTTAAGGAATAAATTGTGTAATTAAAATAACCATAATATTAGAATAATAATTTTGTTATTAAATTATCTGGATAATCTGAATCAAGAATCTAATTTTTCAATTTCCTACCTCTCCAACATCAATATGTTTATTATTTTAACAATCCCAGTAAAGAGCTTTGTGGAAAGAATTTAACAAAATATGTATATAGAAATATTAATATAATTATTCCTTTGTTAATCCTACGCATCAAATCACTATAGCTACTGATACAAGCTATACAAGTTTTTTTCCACACACAGTTCAGTTCCACCTTCAGCCTCCACCTGCTTCCTCAGATTAGTCTGCAGGTTTTGTTTTTTCCAATAAATATGACATATCATTTCTCATTCCATGTTTAAGTACCTTTTGAGTCGGCCTTGTAGAAGAGCTTGTCCCAGGGGATCTTGGGTTTCTCAGGCAGGGACTGCAGGTAGTTCCTCGCCTTCATGTTGATGATGCAGTTCAGATCTTCTGGAGTCGGGGAGCCGAGGACGCCTGCACAGAGAGGAGTGTCATGGACACCTCTCAACATGGCTGCTCGTAGAGAGACATTCTTGTTACGTGGCCAGGAGCTGTATCTCACCCAGTATGTGGTTGAGCTGGTCCAAGTAGTGTTTCCCAGGGAAGATCGGCTTGTTGGACAACATCTCAGCCAGGATGCAGCCCACTGACCAAATATCTATGGACTTAGAGTAGCCCTGAGACAAACACACAAACCATCAACACACTGACAAACACACTCACACTTCGATCAATCCACATCGGTCACACACACCCACCTTGGAGTTGAGCATGATTTCTGGAGCCCTGTACCAACGCGTGGCCACGTACTCGGTCAAGAAACCTGTGTGGTCGTGCTCAGGGTCGGCTATCCTCGCCAGGCCAAAGTCACAGATCTGAGGACAACACAAAGGGTCAGAGGTCAGAAACATCAGTCTGTGAACCGGTCACACTACAGCTGCTTTCAGACATGCACTGATCAGAGAAGCAGTAGAAGACGCCAACGAATTGAAAAACAATGAGATTGGAGCTGTTGGTGATAAAGGGCTGGTGTTTGCTGTAAACAAGAGACACATGACTTCTGCAATGGAACCTATACGCCTCCTCCTGCCGTCTGCCTCCTCTACCCAGTCATCAACCGATCTGGAGGATCTCCTGCTTCTTTCTTCATCTGTGAAAGTCAAAGTCTGCAAAAAATCTGGTCTGAAAGAGGCTTTTGTGTCAGATTTACAACTTAAGCCCAAAACTCATAGAACTAGTTGGTAAGGAATAATAGGGTGGTTCCTTTTATTGTGTGCTTTTCCAACAAACTTTATTTCTCTTCTTCTTAAATTCTGTTTTTCTTTGATCAAATCGCCAAATTGCAGGAAGCCTGGAGCCAGGCAGTGACCAGCTCAGAGACTGTACACAGTGAACAGGGATGTGGAGAAACCAGGGCCTAATGGGGGCTAGTGTGGAATATGATAAATCAATTTGAGGATCATATTACTCCAAGTCATTGGATATGCACATTAAGTAACAATAGTGGCACAAAGCCAGGGTCTTAATGTGTGGCTGTAGTTATATGTGTGTATTTTGATTTTCCTTTTTTATTGTGGAGTGAAATGTTTCAGGAAGCTGCTTCAACATATCCCGCTTTAGTTTTTTTCACTCCACCCACATGATCAGCTAATCCAGGGATTGATGGTCGGCTGTCAAGAGTTCACAAGTGTACTGATACTGAGCAACACACCGAAGAGAACTCTGACTGTGATGGAGCAAACTGACCAGCACCTAACTAAGACACAGCTAAATCATATTTTCCCATGGTTTGTTAAATTTTTTAATATGTCCTCATGTTTAACAACCCTTTGTGAAATTAATCGTACATCCTTGATCTGTGACGCTTTAAAACACCCTCTCTTTAAATGTACGCTGTGTGTTTCAGTTTTGATAAGTGGTTTCCAACATTCTCCAAAAGGTAAGTGGAGAAAGAATCAAGATGCTAACGCTCGCTGTTGTTGCCAGCGGAGAAGAAGCCAGGGCCACGCCTCATTACACACATCTAACATCATGCAACTGTACAGCAAATCAGTCGTTACATTAAAACCAGTTTCTGGTTCAATGCAGTGACGGATTGGTGTATTGTGTTACAGAAATGAGTCATTGTTTACGTCTAAAAGGTACTAAGACCTTGACTCATTTACATGGTTAAGATATTGTCATTAATAATCTTCACTGAAGACACTCCTGCAGGATTTCACTTTAGGCCACTTCATGTTCAAACTGTTACAGGCTGAAAAAAAGTGTGTGACTCCGTGTTTCTATTTTCAAGCTTTACACTTTTCACCTAAATGGAAAAACAAATTAAAAAAAGAATCCATTCAGATTCTGAGCTCATGAGAGACAAAGGGACATCAGGCAGAGACCACAGCTCCTCTCTGTTTTCAGGAAAATGTCTATTACAAGTCTGGAAGTCTGCCTCATCCGAATAACATCAACAACATGGGTTCTTTGGCTCGGTCGTGAGGAGCAAGCGAAGGCCCGGGTCAATCTGTCACCCTGATCCAACATTCCTGAGATACTTTCCTGTTACTGGTACCAATGGTTAAAAAAGCATATTTGCTGAGAAACATTATGGTTCTCAGCTCACAGGGAATAAAATGAATACTAAATTTACAATATATAAATGTAACTCACTCAATATATTCAATATGTATATTGAAATGTGGTCTAGTTTTCTTGTATGTGCGTTAGTGTAATCTCCCAAAAATCTGTAAGTAACATGAAACACCAAAAGTCACAGACAAAACCGCCTTGTCACCAGTGATGATGGTGTGTGTAGGTGTGTGTGTGTGTGTGTGTGTGTGTGTGTGTGTGTGTGTGTGTGTGTGTGTGTGTTTGTGTGAGTGTGCACAGACCTTGAGATCGCAGGTGGTGTTGATGAGCAGGTTGGAGGGTTTGAGGTCACGGTGCAACACGTTGGCTGAGTGAATGTACTTGAGGCCTCTTAGGATCTGGTAGAGGAAGTAGCAGACGTGGTCGTTGCTCAGCCTCTGGCTCTTCAGCAGCTTGTAGAGGTCCGTCTCCATCAGGGTCTGCACAATGTAGCTGGAGGGACGCTCGAGTCAAGGAGGACAACGACTTGGGGACAAAGGAACGTTCTTAAATATCTCGTGCATTTTTCAGCGGTGGAAATTTATGAGGGAAGCTCGAGCCAAGAGCTGCTGAATCATACCTCATCTCATACTTTGTTTAAACGTGTGTTAACACGCCGTTTGGACAAGCAAAGAGACACATCACCCGCTAAGCCTCTCTCCCTATAGCTCCCTGATTGGACCAGTTTCCAGCCTCAGGGCACAATGATCATTTGTCAGGTTTTCTAGACTCCTATCTTGTAGACAAATCTGGGACGGCCAGACTTGCACTTGGTCAACTACAGTCGGTGCAATGATTGTGTTGCAATAACTTAGTAATACTCAACAAGTCCAGAGATGGCTCTAGGCTGATAATGTCGAGTCCTTCGCTCAACCACTGTGGGCCAGAATGAAATATCTCTAGTACTGGATGGTGTAAACATTCATATCCTCCTAAGGATGGACTGTTATAACTTTAGAGGATCCCTTAACCTTTCCTCTAATGGCAACATCAGGTAATGTTGCTATAAGACGCCCTGGTATTGGTGCTGCTGTCCCTGGATTTTGTAACATCAGTCCAAGATCATGAGTCGGCAACAAAACAACAAAGTGGAGTGTCCAGGCATATCAAAGAAGAAGAAAAAAGAAAAATCACACATTTCCTTCGCCTTTCGCTGAGGACAAAGCAGCTTTTCACAAACTGCCACAGCAGCAGTCACAGTAACACACTGACTGACCGGTCATGACCCCGGTTCACTGCTAGCAGCTCTGCGATCGGTCGCTGCTTTCTATCTAAAGAGGGACTGACCTGGGGTGACACAGCTAAACGAAAACCAAAGACATGTTGAATCAATACCAATTAATTCTGAAATGATCAATTTAGCATTTGACAGGATAAACGTGGTTAAATTGAGGTGTGTATCTTTTTTTTCAACTCTGAATTGTGCCATGCTATTTCTAAAGCAACTTTTCCATCAACTTTGGCTCCAACAACTATTAGACCCTGCCATTGGAGGTTTTAATTGCAGTTTAAAATAATTCAGTAACACTACCAGAGGCAGATATATTTCACAATTTAGCCTCAATTCAGACAAAATATTAACGTCTCCATCAAGTATTCTTTCCTTTCAACTATTACCCATCTTGAAACTCTATGGCAAAAGAGTATAGTGAGCGAGTGCTGGATTAATAACCGTGTATTTGTTTGGTTGAACCCCACCACACACACAACCTCAATCATTTTCAGGCAGGAGCAGTCACAGCTGAATTCTTAACGTCACACAAACACACAAAATGAAAAAACAAAGCTGTTGCAATAAATTTTAAAGCCTCTCCAAATGTTGCTGCACATCGTTTTGTTACGGGTTGTTGGATCCAGCATGAACAGATGTTTAAATTAACGCTTAATAGTGTCTCTCCCCTTTGAGTGTGTTTTTTTTTAAGATTGTGTGAGAAAATTAAAGTTTCTGGGCAAAAACGAACCAGATTATTCCCCCTACTTTTTCTTTTAAAATAATAATTTTGTGGTATATGTGACATTTGCATTAATAAAAGCAAACAAGTGCAGTGAGCTCCTCCTGCAGAGAGCGAAAGGATACACATCCCTCATGTTGTCGAGTTGCCGTGCCCTGAGAATGTCGTTGATGCCGATGATATTCTCATGGTGGAAACGCAGCAGGATCTTGATTTCCCTCAGTGTGCGTTGGCAGTACGTCTGGTGCTCGAAGGGGCTGATCTTCTTGATGGCAACGCGCGAGGTATTCACGTTGTCCATGGCAGAGCTGCACAGGGCGGAAAGCACAGAGCAGGTCTCACATTACACACCACGCAGTTAATAGGCCATGACTGTACCAGAAAACAGGGATGGTCCTGCAGACAGTCTTTTCGACAGCCAAGATGCACATGTGACACACACACACACACATACATACATACACACACGTCTATTGTGCTGTGAGATGTGGTGAAGTTCTGTAGTCCTGAGTGTAGGTGCAGTATCAGTGTGGTGTAGGTGTAGAGTACATGCAGTGCTGAGAGCCGCTAAGAGAGTTGTGTGTTTCTGGCTCAAATGCATTTACAGCTCATCCCCTTGTCAATTTTAAAAGGAAAAGATAAATTCTCAAGCCCATCCCTGATTCCTTGTATTCCCTTTGTGGGACGGATTAAATACACAGAAAGCGTCCAAGCTATGTTTTCACACAGGCGCTCGCCCTCAACAGGAACAATAGTTACATCACATCTCTTTTATTGGTACAAGCATTTTCTCTTATTGCACAACACGCACCGAAGACTGGGCTGTGTGTGCACCCCCTCCACCGACTGTGACATTAACCATCACAGCGGTAACTAAAACATCCCGGGGAGCAAAGAGCACAGGTTCGAGGGTTTGAGACCATTACGTTATATTCTATGTTGGGTTTTTGTTTCAGTGTGCCAGCCGCTGGGAGGTGACTGTGTTTACAAACACTGGATGCTGCATCAGTGGAACCACATGACCACGATGACAGCAACACAAAACAGCCCTGTGCTGTCACAGTGGGGATGACAGGGATCCACACGGCGTGTGTGTGTGTGTGGGCCCGGCTCTCCGTGTGCCATCCACGCAGTGCTGTCACATCTGATGGTTTGTTCACAGCTCGGCCGCCTTGGCATTGATATTAAAAGTGCATCAGGGCTGTTTAGCACGTCCTCGCAGGGCTGCAGATCGCACACACACACACACACAGACACACACTGAGATAACACAAGGAGAGGCCTCGCCACAGCTGACAAATCCCACTTGCATCCTGTGCAGCGGCTTTGCTGCAGGCTGAGTGTGTGTGTGTGTGTGTGTGTGAGCTGAAGTACACGTGAATGTGAGTGGGAGACACACACCAGGCGGAAGGGGAGAGAAAAGGGCTGCAGCGATAAGCAACTTGAATCTGCGGTCGAGACGCAGCCTTTGCAAAGAGCTTCTCGAGCTCGGGTTGCAAACTACGTTCTGCGCAATCGCTCCCAATCTTGTTTCCTGTAAAGCTCCAAGCCACGCCTGTAGCTAGCCTGCTAACATGCTAACCACAAGAGCGGGTCGAGGTTCAACCATACGTCCCCATGCAGTTTAAAAACACAAACATGGCGACCGCCCTCACGTTTTATGCACATTTTTCTCGCAGAACCCAGCCGCCAAACCGGGGCTGGCGAACCGTATTTACCAACAAGCAGCGCAACGTTGAGCTAGCACGTCTCAACTCCGATTCTACGGCAAGCACAACTCACCACACCATTCCGTACGCCCCCTCCCCGATGTACGACAGGTTCGTGTAGCGGGGGCCCACGTCGAATAGCTGGCCCTTCACGGACTCGGACACGGGCTTGGGTCCCGCGGCTCCGGGCGCGACATCCTGCGCAACAGTGCCCGCCGCCCCGGCAGCAGCAGCGGCGCTGTTGGAGCCCGCGGCCCCGACCGCTGCGGTGCTGCTCGAATCCGCCATTCTTTCCTCTCCGAAGTGCTCCTGCTCTGTCCGAGTGTGTTCGCCGAGGCACCGCCTGCCGCTCCCCGCGCCGTGTAACGTCTCTCCGGGGCTGTGACCGTGCGGATGTCTGGACTGACGGAGCAGAGAACCGAGCACCGGGCCCTCTCCACTGCCGGACTGGAAACGGATTTGGGTGCGCGAGCGCGGATTTGGCCTCAACACCGAGCGTAAAATGCGCGTGCCAAACTACGGTAATACAGATGCGTTAGATATGCCTGTCGAGGTTGACTCGGTTGGGCGGAGTCACGCCAGCTGGCTACAGAGCCGCACGGAGAGGCCCCGCCCATCCATCTCTCCATTATCACAGCGTAACAAGCGCAGGCTGCAAAATAAACACGCAGGGTGGGCGTGTCCATATCTGTTGCATGTTGCCAGTTTTGCCAAGAACAACAAGAATAAGAAAAAATTGAGTTTATGATCAATTAAATTTGATGAGTACGTGATAATCCACTGTATACTTCCATGTTATATGATGGTAGTTATGTGAGTGTTGTGCTTATGGTGAGGCCCTAATGTTATAACAGTACTCGACTGTATATCCCTATTCAAATAATACAAATGATAATATAATTATATAAATACATGCATTGTGCAACCTTGTATGCTCCACATGTTCATAATAGTCCAAGATTTGGTAATGAAGAGGAAATCTGTTATTAAAACTAAATGATCTCGATTCGTCTAATTGTTTTACACTTACGTCAAGATATGGAACATCACCATTTGTGAATAATGTCAATTTTGCATGTGCACACACACACACACACACACAAACACACACACACACACACACACACACACACACATATGTACAAATAACCAACATAATAAAATGATGCTTTAGTGGTGCTGTATTCGGAGAATTTAAATGGAACTAAAGCAACACATAATAGGGTTTACTTATCAATACACTAAATAAAATAACACAATTGTCTCCAAACGAGTGTAATGTTTTTTTCACTGTTTCATCTACACTGTCACATAAAATATTGTCCTTCAAAAGGGAAAATAGTCTTTTTTTACAAATACATCTTCACACAACACTTGTCCGATGTGAAGTAAACGGTATTTATGCAAAAACTGAGCAACGTGTTGTGCATGAATTAATTAATTAATTTGTGAGAGAGGCAGATTCACCAATAGATACTTGAAGGTGGCCACCATGGAAACGAGTGCGACGGCCGGAACCGCACGCCCTCTCGGTGACGTCACCACGCAGGGCGGCGTACTTCCTGGTTACGTTGCTCTCGCATGTTGTGGTTGATCGATGCCTGGGTCCTTTCTGAAGGAATGATTCATTTCCCTCTGCGGCGAAACTGGATGTGCCGGATCGGTCTAGCGCTCACTCTCCTCGGACTCCCCTGCACCGTGGCCTCCTCCGGACGAAGGTAGAGACACGTTCACCTAGCAGCTACATTACTTTACACTAACAGGACTAGGGTTAGCTTGAAGCTAAAGTAGACAAGAGTTATGGGATGTTTGTGTCAAAGTTCCCTGATCGCTGACACCTTTATCAGCCGAGCCAGGCCATGAGATTTTTAATCAGTAGCACAGTGCTGGGCTTAGGAACAAAATTCAAATAGAAGATCACACAGAAATTTA
Source organism: Pleuronectes platessa (assembly GCF_947347685.1). Classification (NCBI taxonomy): domain Eukaryota; kingdom Metazoa; phylum Chordata; class Actinopteri; order Pleuronectiformes; family Pleuronectidae; genus Pleuronectes; species Pleuronectes platessa. The sequence continues at coordinate 19,512,555 of NC_070641.1, forward strand.
AAATGTCAAACAGAATCCATAAAATAATCATCTGATGTTTGCTCAATCCATATTACGTAAGCTGGCAGATGTGTGTATCATACTGTAAAAATGACTAATCCTGATGTCATGATGATTTCAATACTCTAACAAACAGTAAAGTGTTTTTTTAGTGTGGTATAAAGTTAATGCTGTGGGGAGGTGTTTATCTATTATATCCTGAAGTGCTACAAAAGCAAGGAGTTGTGGATATGGGGGCGGGGGGGTCAACCCAACATGTCTCACATTTCCTCCCTTGCAGGTCTGCCATCGCCTGCTCATCCTTCCCCCCTTTCACCAGTAGCGCCACCGCCAGACCAATCACTTCCAGTAGCTGTAACCTCTACCTGACCAGCGTCCTGACAATGCCGACCTCAGCGGTTCCTCACGCAAAATCCAGATGCCCTCAGTATCCAGGATCCAGCATCAAGCGCTTCCCAGTGCCCGATAACCAGGTGGACTGGAGTCAGAACTGGCCGGAGTATAAACCAGTCAGCCACACAGACTCTGTGGTAGCGAAGAAGCCAGCATGGGCAGATCCTGATATCGGGTGAGCAACTCGCGCCGAAAAGAAAGTACATTGAATATATCCAAAGACATGCAGATTTGGTTTGGGTTAATTTGAGACTCTAAATTGACTTTAGTAGCAAATGTGAGTGTGAATGGTTTAAATCTGTGTGTCCGCCTTGTGATACATTTCCCGCCTATCCAGGGTGTGGCCCGCCTCTTGCTCAATGTTACCCGGCAGCTACCCCTTAAAGGATAAGTGGTATGGATAATGGTTGAGTGGATAGATGAATGCCCTGTAGAATTAGTTATAGATTTCCCTGGCTGTTGTGAGATGTATACCTAGCTGTGTGAGTCATTTGCACTTTGATCCAACCTTGTTTTGATGACTTCATCTTGTTTTTGCAGATCTTTCAGTCCAAATTTCAACACTGTGGATGGTTCTGTGGACAGGACAAGCTTCGAGGGCAGCTACAAGGTGGAAAACGGAAAGCCACTGTAAGTTGAGGAGCAAGAGAAATTGTTTTACCTAGAAAATTAAATATTTCCTCTGGATTTAAGGATTTTCCAGCTTTGACAGATACAAAGCAGACTTCAGAAGAAAGTTGCAGGACCAGTGGTTTTATATCTCTCTTGTTCTGATTGCTAATGTGCGAAACTCTTTTCCTAATGATGACTTTAATCCAGCAGTGGTTGCAAAGAGCTGCTCTCTGGGATGTGGATTCTCCGGAGGGACGTTTCATTTTAGCAACACTTTCGCATGCCAGAAATATTTCATTAAATTTTTATATAAACCACAAATCACTTCAGTAAGCTTTAATATTGATGAACAAACATGTCAGGAAGACGGGGCAGAGTACTATAGACTTTTTTATTTCTACGAGGTCTTCATGTTTTAATGTGGACATTTATGAAAATATATGTTTATGAAAGCATATTTTCCCCACTTTTCACTCATTTAGGAATCCTCGTGGACGCACAGGATTGATCGATAGAGGTCTGCTGGGACGATGGGGACCGAATCATGCGGCTGATCCAGTTGTCACAAGGTAATCTTTTCTTTACTTTACACATCTTTATTATCCAGATTATCTCTAATCAAAGTTCATTCGATCGAGGAGCCTCGTGTACTTTGCAGTTTTCTTTTCATATGTCTCTCTCTGGCAGGTGGAAACTAGATGCCAAAGGAGCAAAGATACAGCACCCAGTCACCAAAAGGCCTATCCTGCAGTTTGTGTCCATCAAGAGGAAGGACTGTGGGCAGTGGGCCATCCCTGGGGTTCGTGAATTAAAATGTTCACCTCACTTTGTGTCGATCTACCTGCCGACCATTTAATGCTCACAACTTTCCAAGATTTCTCAAGGATAACAGAAATATATCCAAAGACGAGGAATGGTGGTTTGGGTTATTTCGGATGCCACGTGTCTGTGACTTGCGTGTTTACGCCTGTGCTCGTGTTGTAGGGGATGGTGGATGCAGGGGAGCAGGTCACCCTCACGCTGCAGCGGGAGTTCTCGGAGGAAGCGTTGAACTCTCTTTCGTTGTCGCCATCGGAGAGAGCGAAAATCAATGAGCGCATCACGACACTCTTTAAATCAACAGGGTTTCAGGTGGGCAGCTGACAGAGACTCACTTATCCCTATCTGGTCAATAAGTTGCCTCTATTAAGAAAACTAAAGATACATTTGTTCTCCCTCAGGTCTATAAAGGGTATGTGGACGATCCTAGAAACACTGACAATGCTTGGATGGAGACAGTCGTGGTCAACTTCCATGATGACTCAGGTATCAACATTTTTTGCATTAAACAATTGAAATGTATAGTTCTGATACATTTTCAACAAACTGCATCTCTGTGGGACTGTGAGATATCTCTGTTCTTACCGCAGGCGACAGTGTGAGCGAGCTGCCGCTGCACGCCGGCGATGACGCAGGACAAGTCAAGTGGGCTGATGTGGACTCGTCTTCCAGCCTCTATGCAAGTCATTCCCATTTCCTGGAGCTGGTTGCCAAAGAGAGGAAGTCCCACTGGTAACCAAACCAAGACTGTTCCGACAAAACCATGAAGGAAACACGAACATTAGCATCACTGCTCAATGTGAGTGCTGATAATTAGAATGCATGACACCTAACCCTATGTACCTCACTAAATTTAACATTAAAATTACATTTATGATAATGAAAGCCTAATAAACATCTCATTAACTGTACATGATGTACAATGAATGATGGACATTATGGCTATGCAGCTTTAATCTACTAATGAAGCAGAACTGATGAAATGATTGTAAAAACCCCATTCAGGCCGGATATTAACATCTGTCCTGAGTGATCCGTTCACAAGTGGCCAGCGCTAAGTCCAGGTGTGTTCGCCAGCGCCAAATCCAGGTGTGTTCAGCTCACTCAGACCACATTCAGAGGTGGTGTGAGACGCACATGGCCGCAATCATTTAGCCGCGTGAATGAAAATGCATACTACACTTTTAATAAGAATAGAGAGTTGACCACCGCCACAACATCAACACTATTCAGTACATATTGATATATGATGATACATACTTTTCTTAAATTGGTATAATCTCTTCCCGAGCCCCCCCCCCACCCCTCTCTCTCTCTCTCTCTCCTCCCCCCCTCTCTCTCCCCCTCTCTCTTGCTTGCTCACTCACAACAACACCGTAGTCTGCAAACACACACATCTGTAAACTCTGCCTAGCTAAAAACAACATTATTTGGTCCTCACTAACGCCATGTCGTACATATGTATTTTCCGGGTGCGCGAGGTTTGATCACAAGTGTTCACAGGAGACACATTCAGGACGGACTTAACACTGACCACTTGTGAACGGATCTTTGAACAGGGCCTGAGTAGCAGGTTGAAAGCTTGTTAAAATGTATGCTGTTTGATTTTTGTTATAGAACAGAAACTGAAAAAGAGAGACTGAGGGTGTGAAAACCCCCCCACATGGTGCTCAGTGGCACACTTCACCAATAGACGAGGCTAACCACATGATTTCCACTGGCACAAATTGTGCTAATTTATTCAACGCCAACAAGAATCACATTAAGCCAGTGAAATCTTGTGAGAACAAACCCCAATGGGCTGCTGAACAAAACACATACAACACTAATGGAGGTGTGATAAGGGGGAAATCAGGGAGAAAAGTGTGTGGACTGATTTTGATGTGTACATGTGAATAGAAAATGAAGAAGTCTCTGGATTGGACAAACACCTTCTCCAGTGGGAACAGTCGGTGGAAGCAAAGGCCATTTTCACATTCGACAGCCTGGTCTTTCCAAATGTTGGCACAAGTATGTGTCATCTCACTGAGAATTACGCATCAAGTGGTTTGCATCTGTTAGGATTACTGAGACAAACATTTCTGTCATCAAAAGGCCGTCAACAACCTGCATCATCTTATGTATCCAACTTGTTTTCAGGCTGAATGAACAGATCTCATAATATGTGATATACATGTTCTGGATGCTGTAAAAGCTAGAGAGCATGGCCAGTAGGCACTTAGGGGAAATGGAAGAGATTGTGTCTGTAAGATGTCATTAAGTTAGACGCAAACCAGTATCGGGAGGCGCCACGAATCCTAAAAGCTCTTTCTATTTAGTCTAGTCACTGGTCAGGCCTTAACATCTGATATCCAACAGATTCCTGGTATGAAACCATACGCAGTGAGTGGGGAGGCTCTGCTGTTGAAATGTGATATTATATAGTAGAATCTTAAAATTCTTCTTTACGTCCATGCAGATGCTCATTCAGGTCCAGTGCACCCGGGCTTCTTTCCATCTCCACTGACATTATGAGCACTAATAGCATTTGTGTTGTTTCAGCGTTATGTTATTTTTTGCACACAATTAGACATGAGGTCCCCAAATGTGCCTGATTTTTGTTCAACAATGTCCATGAATTATTTCCTGGGAAATCTGTGGAAATTTAAAAAAGGAAAAGCCTTATAATGCCCTGACAAAAAATTCCTGGTTCTGCCCCTTTGACCTGATCCATGCGTAAGGAATTATCGGTCGGCCCGTGTCGCACCCTTCCCCCAAGTTTCAAGAAAATCGGTTCGGTGGTTCCTGTGTAATCCTGCTGACAGATGGGAATGAAGACACAATCTCCTTGGTGGGTGGAGGTACTACATGAGAGGACAGGAAGATTGTAGAGCTTTATCACTGAGATGCTTCGAAACTAAAAGATCAAATAAATTCAATTTGATTATTTTATTTATTGTTACCAATGTTATACTTTAGGCTCCGCTGACTGGTTTGCTTGTACTTGTGAAACGTGAAAATGAACCAACAAATGTCATCTTACAAAGTTTGCACTGAATTACTGAAGTGTCTTGTGTTTTTATTGATTTGATTCACTTGAAGTATTAAATCACTATGAATTCTTGAGTGGATTTGTTTTCTTTTATTCCTCAAAGAATGTATTAGATTACGCATTGTATTTACTGTCTTACAGTGTGGGCAACCCTAGTCCTATCTCGGTGTAGGAAAAAACAATAGAAGAGCTATGTCGATGATTACTCAACTGGTTAGGGTCACATCCTGCTGTTGAACTTGTGTATTTATGGACAGTTGTGAAAACTTGCTACAGCTTTACTTTCTTTTTTTGGGACCAGATTTAGTCCCCAACCCACGGAGTGAGGACATTTTGGGAAAGTGAGGCGCTTTTGGCCGGTCCTCACTTTGTGACCTCTCTTTCATGGACTGTTTGAGGGTTAAGACTTCGTTTTAGGGTTAGGTTTAGAATCAGGTTAGGCATTTAGTTTGGATGGTTATGGTTAGGGGCTGCATAATGTATAATGTCAATGAGTGTCCTCCCTAAGACGGCTGTACAAATGTGTGTGCATGATCAGAGGGTTTTTTCAGGGTTATGACCTAGTTTTAGGGTTAGGGTAAGAGTTAGGTTTAGGTAAGGCATTTTAATTTTGACTGTAATGGTTTAGGGAATGCATTATGCCAATGAGAGCCCCCACAACCATAGAGAGACACGTGTGTGTGTGTGTGTGTGTTCATGTTCATTGCTATAATTCCACGGCTGAAACTACATTACCCACAAGCCCACGCGTCAGAGACAGAAAGCCGCTGAAGCTGACGACGTGGCCGCGCTGCGTGTCGATCCCGTGTCTCAACGCACCGGGGCGATTCAAACCACACACACCGGCTTTGTTCGCAGCGACTTCGGCTCCACGCTCGGACACCTCCCCGGGAAACTGTAGAACTCCAGCACCGCGTAACAATGTCCGGACGGGTGAAGAACCGAAGTGCCGCCAACGCGGAGGCGCTGGCCGGCGCTGTGTCCTGCGACGAGCGCATATTGAGGGATTGTCATCAACTGTACGCGGATCCCGACAGCGGTGAGCGGGCTGGGATTCGACCTGTTAACCTCCCGAGTCCAGAAGCGACACGTCTGATTTAGGTTCGCTAAGCTAGCAGGGCTAACTCGGTGGTTAGCTAGCTAAGTTAGTGTGTAAAGCTAGGCAGCAGGGAGCTAACGGTTAGCTAGCTAGGGAGCAGTAGGGATTGTGTGACTTGGCTGACGTGCTATAGTTACCTCATCCACTGATGTGGCCGCTTTTAGTTAACCATGACCCCGGTTGCAGAATTTTGCAATGGAGCTCTTGGAGTTTTGTTTTAAACTAGTTTTTCCGCTAGTTTAGAAGATGTATGTGTTCCAATAAAATGAATGAAAGTTAGCTTTGAGTCGTCCAGTCATAATGGGAGTGATCAGGGGAAACAAAAAGCTTAAAGTAGTTTCAGACCTAATCGTGTTCTCTGTGTTGTTCAGGCTTGATCAAAGTGGCAGAATCTGTTGGTTTGAAGCTGCTGGCTCCCAGGAAGAAGATCACTGTGATGCTGATGGGAAACCACTCTGCTGGGAAGAGCTCCTTCATCAACTGGTGAATAATCATCAACTTCATCATGGACATATTATCTTCTGTGTGTCTAAAGCACTCGGAGTAAACTAATCAAACGTTTTTATGAGTATGACGCACGACATTGACTAATTGAATGCCTAATTAAAGTAACTGTACAATTGAAGTTGTCTAGTGTCTCCAGACAACTTCACTGTTACTCGATTTTGTTTCCATGTGTCACTTGTTATGTGCTTTTGAAAACTCAATAAAGAAATATGTCTATAGAAAAACAAACGGCACATATTAATGATCATGATCAAACAATATAGCGGCTCTACTGAGTCTAAACCTGTAAAATCTACATCAATGCCTGATCATGCACCTGTTCATGTGCCTCCTGCATGAACTACCCAGGGACCATTTTCCTCTTGTAGTGAATGTGTCTGACCCAGACGATCCCCTGCTGCGAAGGGGAGACTCTGGAAATTATCCACTCCCAATTTCCAGGCCATTTCCCCCCTGAGTTTCAAAACGACTTATGTTTGACTTTGTCCTTCCTTGTCAGGTATGTGGAGGAGCACATCCAGCGCACTGGAGTGGCTATTGAGACTCAAGGCTTCAGCTTTATCACGAGTGGACGGAAGAGAGAATCTCTGACAGTGAGTGCAGCAGGAGCTTATGTTTGTGAAGTAGATGCATAGTTGCTCCAGTGAAATTTAATATTAAGTTCAACTGTCAATCGCTCACTTTCCGTTTTAGGAACTTCTTATTATATCAGTTTATTACACAAACTAAATGAGAATTCAGCTCAGTGAGACCAATCTTTCTTTTCTCTTTAGGGAAATGCCACCCTTCACCTATATCCACACTTCAAGCCACTGCAAGAGTTCAAAGGTGAGATTTTCAGCTGCTGCCAAGCTCACCAGGCAGGGTCCATGTTGCCCAGAGATTTTCTATATGTTGTCGTCTGTCCATCTTTAGTATTTATTCCAACTAGTTTGTGTGTAGCCTGGGGAGGATGCACCCTGAGCCCACCCTGAGAAAAACAGTATTGTTTAACGATGGACTTTGATGATTGATGTGTCACTCAAAGTTGAATTCAGGATATTGTGCTGTATACTTGTCAAGGCAGAACGGCTTACTTGCTACTTACTGATATTTTCTGATCTCTTTTTTGATATCTAGGGGTTTCAGAGTACCTGAGCACAGAGATCTGCACGTCGCGACAGAAAAGGTTCAGCTTGGTGACATTTGTGGATTCGCCAGGATTGGTTGACGGTGATATGAAGTATCCCTTCGATGTGGACGAGGTTCTCCTGTGGCTGGGTGGGTTGAAACTAACGGAACTTGGCTGCTATTGTACTGCAGTGATCAAGGCTTTGTGTTAGATCTAAATTTAATATACTGTATAGTACTTTTGTATTATTTTTAATGTCATAACTTCCTGTGAGAGCTTTGTTATCATCTTTCACTGGAATCACGTTTTCTCTGTGTAAAACTGTGATATGATTCTAAATTGTGTCGAAATATACTTAAGCGTAGCATAGGAAATTCACCAAAAATCCCCCCCTGAGCAGTAATGATTAACTTTCTAATAGTCGACCTACTGTGTAAAATAATGGTCCTTCCCACTGTCCCTCTCAGGTGATCTCTGTGACCTGATTCTGGTCTTCTTTGACCCCATGGGTCAGGCTCTGTGCAAGCGCACACTCAACATCGTGGAGTCTCTGAATGAGAAACACGGGGACCGCCTGCATTTTTACCTGAGCAAAGCAGACGAGGCTGGAGGAGAGTCGGACAGACAGGTTTGCACAGCAACAGCTCACAATAAGAACTATTAGGTCACCATCAGGTTTTTCTGTCCCTGTATGATTTACAAAAAAAAAAGCATCCATTGCTTATTTTTTCTGACTGTAAGAGATCAGTAGAGGTCACGCATGCTCACCTTTACACAATAGAATAAACTCTCAACCTCAGTAATGGAAGTGACATCCTCCCTCTCTCCTTCTGACTTATTTCTCGTTTTCTCAGAGAGTAATGATGCAGATTGTCCAGGAGCTCTGCAAGCGACCAGGACTCAACACATGTGGCTTTGACATGCCCACCATCTATATCCCCAATCCTAACAAGGTAAGAGCTGCACTGTCAGTGAGTTTTACACATTTGTCAGTTTTTTTAAGCTTGTACACCAGCTCTCTTTATTTACTCTTTGCATCAAGTGTCATTCCAATTATTTAGTAGTACAGGCTGACATCAAATTTCTTCGTTTTTCTCTTCTTAGCCAAGTCGCTGTGTGAACCAGATTGAGGAAGTTTGTCGAGCCATCGAGAAAACGATCAACCATACGGTCCAGAACGCCCTCAACTCTCTGGAGAAGGACTGTGAGCTCATCAGTGAGGCCGTCACTGACACGCTCAATAACGACAGGTAACACACACAAAGGCTTTACGTTACACAAACCTAATATCATCTCATAGAAGTATGGATACACTTCAGTACACAATATAAACTGTGTATTAAGATGGACGACACGATAGCTCGCCAAACGTGAAGCCAAAACACTTCAGTTGCCCTCTGCTGGCTGGCTGCAGAATTGGTCATTAACCCGTCCTCTATGTTAGTGTGTGTATCGACTGCAAGATGGCAGTGTTCATATCAAGACTATTTTGGCTTTATTTGGATAGTGGGAGGAAGTGGAGACCCGTCGTTCCATCTTTATATAGTCTATGATACACAAACTGTAGCAGCAGTCCTGCTCCCAGGGAATAACTTTGACCTTCTGCTCTCCCAGGCAAACCGCTGTAGAGAACCGACGAGCGCGCTGTAAGAGCTGCTTCCTCACTCTGCTGGGCTTCAGCGTCCCGATGGCTCTGATGGTTCTACTGGTGCTGGGCATTCTATCCAAGGAGCTGCTGGATGTGGCTCTGGGCCAGGAGGGCACACAGGTGCTCTCACTCTACCTGGTGAGTGTCCAATCAAAGCAAGAAATACATTCACAAGGAGTATTTAAAGTCATCAGGTGTAATTGTAGCTGCTCTTCTAATCCACAGAATCCCATAGTGAAAATATTTGAGTCCCTCTCCATGGAGCAGCAGCTGTACAGCTGTGGCGGACTGATCATTCTCTCCTTCCTCCTGCTCATCGTTGCACGCTACTCCTTCAGGTAGGAGAGTCTGATCTCTGCACCATCCCAGCCTTTGTCCTGAAATAACAAAGAATTAATTTACCTACTTATTTTACTACTTATTTTCCCTACTTTATTTAACTCCACTCTTCTGCCACGGTGATACTTTCAGTTCCCTTTGTGAAATCAAAAGATCCTCTCAGTTTAGTTTTCATAAGGAAGTAAATAACAGTCCTTTCACTCTGAGACCTTTTTTAGTTGTGCAGCTGCATGTGATAATGGCTCCCTGTGGACTTGGCGCAAACAAAAAACAAAGCCTTTACTTTTCCAACCTCTGCATCTACTGTATTTCTGCAAATCCCAAACCTGATCCAAATTCTTGGTCTTTGATGTGTTTCCCTTCGATTCTTTGCAGAACTCGACCAACCATGTCCGGCAAACAGAAAAGGCAGCTGCAGGAAAAGCTGGAGTATGTTCAGGAGGTGGTCAAGAACAAAAAGGTACCTTGAAAGTGACTGACTCTGAAATGTGTCTGGCTATAAATCGTCTGTGTTGAGTTTTGTTGTTAATTGTTTATTCCTTTCCTCTAGAAACTTCTCTACGAAGAATACCTTCGCCAAAGTGTCAGCGACCAGGACATGGATGCGTAGAAACCGTTGTGATGCACACAGACTCGGCTTCCCCACAGCTGCCCGTGTCTAACATGTTTCTAACATCTCACACCAACTGGCTATTTTTTTTAATTGTGCAGATGTAAATTACAGTCAAAAGCACTTGGTACAAACTCTGGTTCTTTGAGTTCTGTAAAAACAACTTGATGTTACCTCTGTAAACGACACTACCTGCAGATAAGCAGGGTTCACTCTCACAACAGCGAACTCTAGTTCCAGATAACATGTTTGTTTGGGGCATTTATAAACACGTCCACTGTGACTGCTCCCCTCCAAGGAATCCAGGCTCACACCACTTTAAGATATTTAAAGAAATGCAAACTATTTATGATATTACTTTATCAGAGAAACTGTATTTTGCTTAAACGACATATAGCACTGGTTTACGTAGGTCACTTTGTATGTGTTGCTGTTTTTTTCCAAGACTTTCACCAGCATTTTATACAGTATTTTGTCTGCTTCATGACTCGTACCAGAAAATACAGTTTTGGTATCAACGCACAAATTTACATCATGAACTTCTGTGTTATAATATGAAGAATATTCAATTATCCACACAACGCCTGCAAGTGAAGCAAATCAAGATTGTGAGACTGAGATCAAACTGTTTCAGTGACTACTTCTGCTTTTTGTACTTTCCTTTGTACTTGTGACTGTTTTTAAATACAACTGATTAATAAAGAAAAGTATGTTCAATATAGAAAGTGATGAGGCTTTTTTTGGGGTATGGGTCTGAAAAGAGGAGGAAGATACTGTCAAGTGCATTCTTTTTTTTTTAAGTAAAAAATGTGGGACAAACAGTGAATTGAATTAGGTGACTATAAACATAACGTCCCAATATATAGGTGACCATTTACAAAATGTGATGATAATTAGAATACGTAACATTCAAAGTACAGACTATAAACAAAGCATGACAAAAAGTCGTAATAAATAAGGTACAACATGTAAGAAATGTGACAATGGATGCTATGTGTGTATAATGAACATTATTCAATAACTGACAATAAATGTTCAAATTTACGAAAGTGTCATGAATAAAACATTCCAATAACAAAATATGTGACAGTAAATGTGAATGAATCAAAAACATGTTACAATAAACCAAATATGTGGATAAGGAATACAATATGTGTCAATAAACAAAATATATTATTTATTTTGTAGCCTTGAATGTGGCTCAAACTGGAGCTGGGTGGCCTCCAGGGGTCAGCAGCTACTGGTTAAACTGGGTGGAGGATATGTGGGTGTTAGCACTTCAGTAAACAAACGTGTCAACTCTTTTTCTTAGTTTATTAACAAGAAGAAAGTGAAGAAACAAACACGTTCTCTCTGACTGCAGAGGACAGAGGGACAGGAGAGGACCAGAGGAGGACAGAGGGAGGACAGCGGGAGGACAGTGGGAGGACAGAGGAGTACCAGGAGGAGGACAGAGGGAGAGAGGCGTCAGGGAACAGGAAGGAGGTTGACGTGTTTCCGCAGCTCACACCGGGGAAAGTAGTTTCCTGAAGCGGACACAGTTCGGACCATTTCCACGCGAAAGTCCCGCAGTTCGTCCAGAAACCGTCGACATGTCCGTGGCAGCTCCGTGGGACCGTCGGTTCGTCTGTGTCTGACCTGTCGGTGGCTGAATGGAGGAGCTGTCAGAGGGGACGATGAACACCGGGGACTCAGGTAATAAACACGGCCACGTTAACCGGGTTTTAAATGAGCTGAACTTCCATTAAACATTAACTTTACTTCACTTGAGGCCCCGTGGACCAAACCACCTGTTAGCTTCGTTTACCATAGAGATGAACGGGCGCTGCTAGCCGCTAGCTAACCACTTAAACCCATGTAATCCTCCTCAGAGAGACTTTCATATTGACAAGATATTGATCTTATCGCGAGAGTTCAATTTGATCTGCTCAAATACAAATATCACAAGTTTACTGCGTTACAGAACTGGGCTGTACACATTGTGCAAGTTGTATGTGAAAACAGTGCTGGATAAAGTATACACTGTACTTATGACAAAGTACAGACACTGCAATAAAGCAGTACTGTCTTTGTTGTTAAAGTTTGAGCTCATTTCAACTGTTTTATACATGAGACAATACACAAAATATGTGATCATAAGTAGAATATGTCACAACAAATGAAATACTTGACACATTGTATAAATTGTATTTTTCAACAGGGGTGGACACAGCAAAGTAGTCAAAGTAGAAGTACTGCAATAAAGTTTTGTATACATATAATACATCTACAAATGTACATGCCATCCTCAAGTCAAATATTTGTGTAATATTTGATGACATACAAAATATGTGACTATAAACACAATGCACAGTTACTTTTTCATATATACAGTGCATATACAAATATACACATTACATGTAGGGTGTGTGTTTGGCAATACGACCAGCAAGTAAAATATTAGTGTAATATATGTTAAGAAATAAATGATGTGACATACAAAATATTTGACACTAAATCGTTCTGTGCCCTGATACTTTCTTCATGTAGAGTAGGAATGTGATCAGGGGCTGTCATCCATTGTTTCTTTGGGTTGAAAAGCAGATTATTATCTTTCAGGCTGACCTCTGTAACAGTGTGTAAAGTACTTCTCTGCCAAGGTCAGACCACGCTGACACAAATGTGCTTTGTTGTATCACAAAGCTAAAATAATGGCAGAATACATAACGTAATAACATAAGAATATGTTTGGCATTTCCCCAGAGGCGAGCCTGCAGGCCCAGCTAGCCGAGTGCCGAGCTCAGGCCGAACACTGGCAGGGAGTGGCGACGATCTGCGAGCTGAGCAAACAGGAGGAACTGGCAGAGCTGCAGAAACAATGTGATCAAGAGATCCAGTCGCTGCAGGAGGCTCTCAGAGGTCAGAGTGTGTTTGTGTTTGTGTGGACACAGTCTGATAAAAGAAAAGATAGAGAAACCGTAGCTTGATTGTTTGAATTTGGAGTCAATGTAGGTCAATCCAACGCTTCTCCTCCATAGATTCTTACACTTTGTGATGAATGGTGTCATCATTATCCTGTTGTATTTGCAGAGACAGCAGCACAGTATGAGGCCAGGATAGCGGTTCTCCAGTCACAGCCTGTGGAGTGGAGGAGAGCCAGTGGACAGAGCATGGTCAGTGTTCAGCTTTCATCACTTTATTAACTTGTGTTCCAGGTGTTCCAGGACTCACTCCCACCTATTTGTGTTTCTCCCCCTGTTAGATGGGTGGAAGGAGAGGCAGGATGGACTCTGAGGTCTCCAGTAACGAATCCTCGACATCGAACACCGGCAGGATGACAGAGGCTGAGGCGATGGCATCGATAGAGAGGACACGCGGCCAGCCGGCAGAGCTGGAAGCCTCGGCGGACAGTGAAGGGGCTCAGCTTACGGCAGAGGGTTACTTTTCACTGCGGCACTGCGACTCGGCCTCGTTGTCCTCCTTCTCCTTGGACACGCCCTCCCTGCCCAGGAAACTCCACGCTCAGGAAGACACAGACTCACTGGTGTCCACAGGAACTTTGGTGCCCGAGGCCATTTACCTGCCGCCTGCTGGACACCGACTGGTCACACACAGCGACTGGGATGCACTCAATGCTCAGGTAGACTGACACAAACACTCATTTCAGGGAATATAGTTCAAGCTGCTGAAGGAAGGAAGAAACTTCTCGATCTTTGACTTCTCATGTGTGCTTCAACATCCAGACTTTTTTTTATAGTTTTCAAGATATATTTTTATTCATGATCTTGAATGTAGCAATTGATAATGTCACTCCAAAGTTGAGTCAAGCTTTGAGCTTCGAGTCCTTCATGTGTGAAGAGGGTGTGGTGTGTTTGGCAGGTTTCAGAGCTGCGAGGGGAGGTGAGCCGGCTGGAGGTGGAGAAGGAGGAGCTGGAGAGAGAACTGGACACGCAGACCAACCACACACACAAACAGGTGGGGTGAAAAAAAGCTCCTAGCAGAGTGAACACAAACACACACAGACACTTTAACTATAGCTGTAGTGTCAAGATCTCATGACAGCAAAATGAAAATGACACGCAAAGGCTCATACACATGTGTTTTTGTCCAGGTGACAACGCTCCAGTCTCAGGTGCAGACTTCAGAGGCCCTCCTCCTGGATTTGCAGAAATCTTTTAGCCAGTCACAGAATGCAGTCCAGAGCCGACTGGTGAGTGACATCATTTCAATCACTCGGTTCCCATGGAGCAGGTTTTGAATGGAGCGTTCTCTCTCCTGCAGGCGGAGTTGTCTTTTTCTCAGAGGAAGATGTGCAACGAGCTGTCCAGACTGAAAGGAGACGAGGTTGAGGATGAGGTGCCAGACCCTTCACTCCAAGCAACACTACAGGTACCATCACTGGTTTACTGGTTTTACTTTCACTGTATACCTTCAGCAAAGCCGTTTTTTACACTTTTGTGAAGTCTCATTATTGTAATTTTCCTTTTTAATCAAGTTGCCTATGACCTGATTTGGAATTATTTTAACATCTATTTATTTTTGTTCCGGTTTCTTTAATTTGATTTCATGGTTTTATAGCCGACAGTTCCTTCATGTGTCTCCTACTCATGTGTGTTCACTGTGGAACTCGCCTGCAGGGGGCGCACTGTGAGGAGCGTCTTCGCATTGAGATAGTGAACCTGAGGGAGCAGCTGGACACTCGGACAGAGGAGAACGGTCAGTGGATCACCACATCCTTATTTAAGCAGTTTTCTGTTTCGACTGTGACTAATGTTTTATTCTGCTTTTTCTCACGTCCTCTCTGCCGCCACCTGCATCTTCTATCATCAGAGCTTTTAGAAGGTGAGTGAACAACTCCTTCTTTATTATTAGTGAAATGCATAACGTATAATTCTTGTCTATTTCATTCTTCATTACCTGGCGTTTTCTTTTTATTAAGCACATCGTTGTAAACAGTTAGAACAGCCTCCATGGTTCAGCGGTGACTGATTCCCTAACTTGATGCAGACCTGTGTGTGATTGTGTGTGTGCAGTGCAGCTGTCCAGTCTGAAGACGGAGACAGAGAGGATTCAGGCTCAGAGGGACCAGCTGCAGGCTGAACTGGCGGCCTGCCGCAGTGAACTGGACGCCCTACGGGTGGCGCTCTCTCATGTGCAGAGCACCAACAAGGCTCTCGGCAAAGATAAAGTAAATCCAAGTGCTGATGCTGTCTATGTGCCTCAGTGAATCTTATCCTATAATTAGCAGTCTGTACTTTAATGTGTAGATAATTAAAGCTTAACACTTAATGATTTAATGAGACACTCTAATTACACTCTTAATTGTTGAATAGTATAAATGGTTCAAGCTTGAATGTCTTTTTAATAGCACTAATAGGATTTTATTTGGTTGGATCTCTGTGTCAGGCGGAGCTGCACAAACAGTGTATGGAGCTGCGAAGTCAAGCGATCAGCCTGCGCTCACAGGTCGACACCATCCAGACTGTGCAGAGGGACTTTGTCCAGCTCTCCCAGTCGCTGCAGGTAGGAACAGTGGGGATCAGAGTCCTTCATCGGCTCGGGCTCCTGCAGTAAAAGAGTTGTGTAATGGTTCTCGGGTATTTTACTTAACTAAAGTAGTCATTTTTTTCTGAAATCTACGGAGCTACTCCACGTTAATGACCAAATGTTAACCTACTCCCGCCTGTCTCTTCCTTCAGGTGAAGCTTGAGGTGATTCGACAGGCGGAGAGTCTGGAGCAAGTCAGGGAAATCCTGGAGGAGGGCGTCAGTGAAGCCGGCTCCTCGCCTGCAGACGCCTCGTGAGTTGTTCTGAAAGACACACTGGAACCAAAGACCAAAGACCACGGACCAAGATGAAGTATCTCTACAGTGACCAATAACGTTCAACTAACCGCAGCCACAGGAAACAGACAGTGTGGTGGAGTGGGCGCTGGAGTCCTCCCAGCTGCTGGAGATTCTCCTGAACAGAGACATGATGTTTCTTTCTTGTTTCAGACACAATGGCTTTGTGTCAGTGACTCAAACTGTTGCTTAGTGACCAAAGTGATCTGTGATGAATTCTGCAGTCACGCTGTTCATTTATCTCACACGCCCCCCCCCCCCCTCCCCCCCACACACAACTAGTAACATGTTTCTTTCTGTACTAAAACACATGTAAATATTCTCTGTTTATAAAACTGACTTCAGCTAAACACTCAACAGTTCGACACTGAACTTACTAATATGCAAACAACACAATTATTTTCACATGCAAACAACTTTTTTTTTCTTTGGAGCTTGTAGAGAGACGACGATGAGGACCTCTCCAATCACATTTATTAAATAATAAATTCAAAATATACTCATCTAAGTTAACTGCATTTCAGATGATTTTTTTTTTAATTATCTCTGAGTTTGTTGTCTTTTAAGCTTAGTATTGTTTTATGTTTCGGTTCTGTAGTACAGCCACATCATTTATCATTTAGACTTCAAACTGAGAATGAGAAAATATGTAAAAATCAAATAAGAAATGTGAATGTTAACATTGTCATTTTTTTTATTAATACTGAAAACTAACGACAGGTCTCCACTGCACACAGGGTCATCTAATTTAGAGACAGGATTATTGGAAGACTAATATGCATAATTGTTCAAATGGATATTTTAATAAACTAGGATTGATTATACAGCGTATTTGAATAATTTCCATTTAATCTATTCATAAAATCTTGCATGCCCTTGATTTTTTTTTTTTTTTAATATAGCCTCAAAAACTCATACATGGAGTCACAGGCTGAAAAAGGTTTAAAGAAAAACCTGAAGCTTGGATTAAAGAAAATGTTAACTTCATATACAGATAATGTAGTTTAGTGCAAAAACTGCAACAACAGTCAGAAAACAGGCGACATGAATATATTTACAGATATTCAGCGGTGTATTAACAAGCTACAGAGGAGCTTTTGTTGAAGCGGGGCAGAAAACACTTGGCAACAAAGTAGAACACAAAGACGCTTTCTTCATACAGATGTTGAACACTCGAGCCTCACAGCGGCAGAAATCTCCTAAACTCTGATGACTCTGCTTTCAGTCCCAGCACGTCCACCCAATGTTGTTCACCACATTATAATTCCTGTAACACCTCCATGAATGTCATCAGATTACAATCAACAGCAAATTACATCTGTCCAAACCGAACAGGGAAACATCCAAGTTTGACACCTTCTTTAATACATATCTTTTATTCTTTAAGAATAGAATCAACACAGGATAGTTTTAATAAGTTTAACCTATATATTAATTTCAGTACATACACAGCTTATTTTTTTGTTGGTGTATATTTCAGGTGGCTTCTGTGTTTTCTGATGTATTCATGCCGCTCGATGTTTTCATCACATCAGGCGACTGTCGGCTGGCTCGCTGGCAGTGGGAGCGCTCGGCCTTTTCTCTCCATCCTCTGTGTCTCTGTGCTCTCTCGCTCTCTCTCTATCTCTCGTTCTCTCTCTCTCTCTCTCTCTCTCTCGCTCTGCTTCAGACACTCTCTGATGAACTTCGCCCCTCTAGACTTTCCCTGGGGGAGAAAACAAAGGCGTGTCATTTGTGGGGTCACGGCGGAGCTCCATTGGTTAGAAGTGAATTGCAAAATAAGTTGGACATTTTGGACATGTCAGCCAATTTGCTTTGTTTTCAAGAGTTAAAGAAGAAGCCTGCCGGGAGGCTTGTTAGCTGTGGTCAGCGCAACCAAAAAGGACAACAAAATCCAACCAGTAGCATCTCTACAATAAGCTGAACGATTCCACACTACTGTGTTAAAGCAGTATAGATTCCTAAGTGTAGAAAGTAAAATGTGCTCTTTTAAACAGGGTTCGTGTGCAGGACTATTTTTATATCTTCACTGGAACAAGCAAGTTTCTGTCTCCACTGGTTGCCTGGCAACTGCTGAGAGCCAAGATATGATGGTCTTTTTTTTTTTTAAGGAGAAAAGGACAAAGGGAAAAATCTGACAGACACAAAGTGATTTACTGACATTTAACCACCGGCTGCTGTCCAGGGATTTTTACTCACTTTCTTTAACAATGCAGGATCGGGTGTTTTGCAAGAAATGGAAACCTTCAAGGGACTGATGTGATTCTGGTTCAGATCCAATTAAAAATCTAGATCTAGTGAATTTAAATGTGTTTTCAAAAGGGGACTGTCGGGCCTTGGTGGAGCTTTGGCATTGGGATTGGTTGTGGTTCAAGCTTTGAATTCATGTATAGATATGAGTGGTATCAATATTCTCATATAATAATAATAAGCAGGGAAGCAAGTATTCAAACTTAAATCTCTACCCCTCTTTGTGAAAATATCAAACATCGACATTTGAGGCAAGGTCTTGATAATCAATGATTACATTTTTTAAATATTTGAATGCCTATGTGTTTTTTATAATCACAAAAGCAATCGAGCACACAAAGTCTGTTTCAAGAAATAATACAATTTTTTGCGGTGTTAGCAAAATGCACATGTAGCTTGTCAATTGTCATGTCGAATGCAAAGTCAAAGCAGGAGTCAAAACACGTGCTGACCGGCCTTCCTCTATTCTACAAACCACTGAAAGCACAAAACATAAAGAATGATTTTCCAGCTTCCCATGATAAACGCCAACTCTACAGTTTCCACCGACACTGAGAGCAAATATTGGATTTCTACTGGCAGCTGGTGAAGGTCATCAGAACGAATCACGGCTACACACATAGTCTAAGATTAGTTGAGAAAGATTACAAAGACAAATAAAACACAAAAGGTAAAAAGACAAACTTGACGGACAACAGCGTTTCTCTGAAGGAAGAACATAGACGTGTATAATTCCCAGCGTGAGACCTGTAGGCCGTGCACATGCAGAGAGGGGAAGCCTTTAGCTCGTGTCAGGGGAATACCTGGTGTGGTTACAGGGGTATGGAGGAGGGGGAAACGGGTTTAGGCTGGATGTCAGAGAGGGAAAAGTGAGAAAAGACCATCCGAGGAGAAGAATATTAAATAAATGAGAAACAGAAGTTAAAGGATAAGAAGGTGGGAGTAAGTTGTCAAGTAGCAGGAATAAGAAAACAGGAAGGAGAGGTTAAATAGATCAAATTGGGAGGTAAGGAGGAGGAGGATAAAGCCATGTTGACATTTTAAATTTCTAGTCCAGTAACCAGAGGCTCTGGTGCACATCATCGCCACCTCGCAGAATACTGGTATAAATGAATGAATTCTCTTCCATCAGTACAACAAAACATCATTACTCAGCAGCATGAAATCATTTTTGTTTGAATGGATATTCTCGTGGGCTCAGCTTACCCTCCAGATATGTGCGAGCCACAAACTTGAGGAGCTCGTCGATGAGGATGACCGGGAAGGAGAGCTTCAGCACCATCAGCCACTGCTCCACGTTCAAGTGAGTGAGCTTGAAGATCATCTGTGGACGAGAGCAGCTCCGGGTTCATACTGACCAAAACAAACTTTCCACTCGGGTTTATTCAGAAATCATGTCACGGTGAAGGGGCGATGGGAAACTGAATGAATAGATTTACAGAAGATATGAAGTAGATCTACTGGCTTAGTAAATAACTTCTGCCAAGGAGGATATGTACTCATTTGCCTTTGTTTGTTTATGTGTGAGTTTGCAGGATTATGCAGAAAAACTCCCGGATGGGCTTGTGTTGTAGTTCAGGGAAGAAGAACCCTTTAGGTTTTGGTGTGGATCTGGATCAGGCAGCAGATAAAGGATGGTTTTTTGTCACTTTCTTCAACATTGTGAAAAAACGTGGATTTAATGAAAACATGAGTGTATGAATGTAAAGTAAAATCTGGATCCAGTTAATTTAAATGTATTTTCATAAAACTGAGTGACACTCTAGTTTCTGATTTAACAGATTTGCACATATGTTGTTTAAACAGGTATTTCAGTGTTCGAAGTAATTTTGAAATGTGTTGTGTTTACACTTATTGTCCTCCAGAGAGCAGTAAGTGATCTGATGATCTCCACTTAACCCTGATCCTCACTGCGTCACTCTTGAAGTCTTGATTTATAACTTTTTATAACTTAAAAACTTGATTTAATCATTTGGAATCAACAGAGTGGTGCTTTCATCAGGGAGACCTGGAGGCCGTGTGTATGAGGGAAGAGTGGAGGGGGGAGATGGATGTGGTGCAGGAGGCCAGACTCACGGGCAGGGGGTCGACGTAGATGATCATGAAGTGAAGGGACATGGAGAGGGTCATGGCACCCACCAGCCAGCAGTTGCTCCAGGGGGGCATGCGCACCAGGGACTGGTTCTCAGACAAGCTGGGGGGAGGGAGGGAGGAAGGGAGGAAGGATGGGGGAGGCGGAGGGGTACGTTAATGCATGTGTGTTGAGGTGAATGCATGAAAATATACACGTGAAGAATAAGAATCAACTGGAGATCTGGTAAATGCTAAAGGAAGACGTTGCAGTAAAATACCAATGTGTCAAATTCAGCACGAAATGTATTATTTTGTCAAAAGTACTTAAAATATCACAAAAAACTCAACTCAAACTATCCAGAAAGCCCCTGAGAGTGTTATGATTACAGAGGTTCTAAGATGTAAGCAGCCTTTAATACTTGATTTTATTCATTTAGAATGATTTTATAAACTGTTTAGCAGTTGAATCAATAGCTGACAAATATGTTTAGAGTTTAAAATTACAATACTACCCCCTGAACTGTAATGGAAGAGAAGTAAAATGTAATATGAAAGTAAGAGTACTTTGTAAGAGTAATTTGGTCTTGAATTCAATTATTGCCTACATGCACGTGGTCATTTTACAGAACATCTGTAAACATATATTTTCCGTTCACGGTGCTCAGATGGAAGAACCCACGATGCCCTTTGAGTGTTGTCAGACCTGTTCAGGGCGTTGCACATCTCGATGGTGACCAGCACGGACAGAGCCATGGTCATCGGCGGAGAAGACTCGAACACCTCACAGCGGATCCCGTCAAAGTCCTCGTTGTCCTCGCAGCACTGCATGAAGTGGGACTGAGGACAGAGACACAAGCGGGCATCCGTCAAAGTCTGGACCCTGTCTTCCAGAAGATAAGAACCTGGTGTTTACATGGTCCCACAGATGCACAGGGTACTCACCAGTTGGTAGAAGGAGACCATTGGGCCTTCGTCGCAGTACAGGAACCACCAGACAGCTGCTGCAACGGTCGCAGCTCCGACGTAACCTGAATGACACATTATCAAGTTTAAATCTGAAACTTAAAATGGTTTTGAGACTTTCTGATAATTAAAATCAAACCTTTCAGATGAAAACTACTGAGTCTGAGTCCTGTATGTGACTGTGGATGTGTTCTTTTAAATCAAGGAGATTTTACGGCTTTAAAGGAATCTTCAGGATGAGGGACATATCTGCACCATCAGTAATAATCAAACCAAATCAATCAATAGGTTAATAAACGTCCAGTTTTTAATAAATAAAATATAACATGTAATTCCACGTCCGTGTTCGCACCCTAACATGCTTCAGGGGATGAGACCCAATGAAATGAGAGTTAAGGAGAGAGAGTTTACCTCCAATGGCCATATATCTGAAGAAGAGCCAGCCTGAGATGAGGGGCTCCTTGGGGGAGCGGGGGGCTTTGCCCATGATGTCCAGGTCAGGGGGGTTGAAGCCCAGGGCGGTGGCGGGCAGACCATCAGTCACGAGGTTGACCCACAGCAGCTGGACGGGAATCAGAGCCTCGGGCAGACCCAGGGCGGCCGTCAAGAAGATACTGAAGCGGAGGCCAAAATGTGTTCGCTTAGCTTTTGACTCAGTTCCTCTTTTTGGAAAGACGGGAAAAGTCGAATCCTTTCACTCACCAGACGACCTCGCCCACGTTGGAGGAGATGAGGTAGCGGATGAACTGCTTCATGTTGTTGTAGATGGCTCGGCCCTCCTCAACAGCGGACACGATGGAAGCGAAGTTGTCGTCAGCCAGGACCATCTCAGAGGCAGACTTGGCAACGGCAGTGCCAGAGCCCATGGCGATGCCAATCTCCGCTTTCTTCAAAGCGGGGGCATCATTCACTCCGTCACCGGTCTGAGGGAAGGGTAGAGGGAACGTGGAGGAGAAGAGTGAAGCGTTAGCCCGAGAAGAGTCGAAGTATTCACCTTTTTCAACACAAAGACATCTCCGTTTTTCTTCTCACCATGGCAGTGATCTCATCGAAGCTTTGCAGGAACTCAACGATCTTAGACTTGTGGGCCGGTTCTACTCTGGCGAAGCAGCAGGCCTCTCGAACCGCCTTCTTCTGATCGGACAGAGTGAGGTCATCAAACTCACGGCCGGTGAAGGCCTTGCCAGTGACGTCCTGGTCCTCGGTGAAGATGCCGATTCGACGGCAGATGGCCACCGCTGTGCCCTTGTTGTCACCTACGGAGGCGTGGAAACAGATTAGGAATCAGTTTTTCCTTCACGCGTAAATCAATTGTGAAGCACAGAGTATCATGCGTAAAACTGACCAGTGATCATAATGACACGGATGCCAGCCGCCCTGCACAGCTCGATGGAGCCCATGACCTCCTTGCGAGGAGGGTCGAGCATGCCCACGCAGCCCACGAAGGTCAAATCAGTCTGGGTGTATTAAGAAAGCAAAAAGGTTGAGTGTCCTTTGGTTCCACTCACAATGAGGAGAACAAATGAAGGCAAAGAATCAATAAAACATTGTTTCTGAGATGTACTGTGCTGAGTCATTGCCTCATCCCTGTAGAGCCTCATGAATCTAATGTTGCTTCATCTCTCCTCCGTCACCCACCTCGTAGTCGGCAAACTTGGTCGCATCCTCCAGTTTCATGTCTTCCTTCCTCACAGGAGAGTCACAGGTGGCAAGTGCCAAGCAGCGGAGGGTGTCGCGCCCCGTGCCCCACTCCTTGATGATGGACAGGATGTTGTCTTTGACCGGCGCAGTCAGGGGAACGCGGGTGGTGCCCACTCGGACGTAGGAGCAGCGATCGATGACTCCCTCAGGAGCTCCCTAGTGATGACAACCATTTGCTTTTTAGCTCCTGTGTTATGCTGTGATTTGTTTTTACCTGGAAGTCATCAAATCTAGAATCCACACACTCACCTTGACGAACATCTTGTTTCCCACGGGGGCTTTGGCGGACTTGGCGGGAGAGCAGTAGACTGACATGGACTTCCTGTCTCTGGAGAACTCCAGGGTGAACTCCTTCCTCATCAGCTGCTTGATCACCTAGAAGAAAATCAAGGAAAAGTCAGTGAACTGCATGAAAATGTTCAAAAAGCAAGGTTCATGCTAATACACTGTGGGTTTATAACTAGGATTGACGCCTTTTACCTGCAACCAGCCATTTGATCAATTGCTCATCCTAAAATATTGATAATCATCTCTCTTTGAATAGACTTGTCCTCTAAAAGTTGGATCCTTTGTGGACTTACACGGCAGCAGGCGTCGGCCCTCTCCACCTTGGTCAACCCATGGACTTCAGTGTTGAACACATTCATCTTCTCGACCAAGCAACTCAGGGCTGTTTCGGTGGCTTCGCCCACTTTCTCATAAATACCCTTGGACTGCATCGTGGGCCGGGAGAGAAAGAAGGAGAGGGAGGACATTTTAAACTGGTCTCACATGCTGGGATTAATGTCCGACCCACTGAGTATCCCTGTCTGCACACCTCGTTGTAGTCCAGAGAAGAATCGTTGCACAGAGCGCAGATGGTGGCCAGCTCCACCAGTCCGTCGTACTGCCCACACTTCACAGACGAACCGTTCTTTGTGCTGTTAGAAAACGACAAAAACATGTTTTCAAAATGTTGTTCTTCAAGGTTGTGTTATTGTTTAATGTGTTTCACTTACACTTCTCCTTCAGGTGTGTACTTTGAGCCAGAGATGTCGAACTGACCGAGGGAAATCCTGTCACCCTCCACTTTGTCAATGATGAACATCTGCATGGAAACATGACACAGTTGAGATCTGCTCTGTTTCCAGTCATCAGAATCATTGATGATTAAATATATTTGTGCAGGTGAGATTGTGATGCCCATGAACCTGAACCCACCTTGGTTACACACATCTGGTTGGTGGTGAGCGTGCCAGTCTTGTCGGAGCAGATGACTGAGGTGCAGCCCAGGGTCTCCACCGAGGGCAGGCTCCTGACGATGGCGTTCTTCTTTGCCATGCGGCGTGTTCCCAGAGCCAGGCAGGTGGTGATGACGGCAGGGAGGCCTGATGGACACGTGGATGAAGCGCAGGGCAAAATGTGAAGGGGGTGTTCTCAGAAAAATCTAAACAGGTGAAAAGAAAGAACGCTCACGCCTGATCGAGACCACCTGGACTTTAGGGACCCTGGCATTTGGCAGCCTGACAATAGCGGTGGTCCCAACACAGTCCTGGACACATTGGTTGGAGCGCACCCAAACTACTTTGTTCTCCGGAGGGATTTGTGTGGGAGTGGGGACGCCCACAGTCAGATCTGTGTTTAGATTCTTGGCAAAAATCAAACTCCAACAACCGTGTGGAGAAAGTCTGGAGATCGTCCAACTCAGTGACATTAAAGCGGCACTGGTGTGTTTGCAGATGATGATGTTGTTTTGGCATCAATAGACCGTTGGCACAGGTTTCAGGTGACTGTGGTGTGACATGGTCGAATGGGAGCAACATCCAACCTGAGACTGGTTTTGTTCCAGATAATGGGATCAACCCTAATTCTTCAGTTGGAAAGGCTGTTGTGTGTACTGGACAGCAAAATGTATGTACTTATATATAAATATACATATATTGGTTTGTGGTTGATGGCTTTCAGTAGACAACAATGTACAACATTGATTGACAGAGCGACAGTGGGTTAGATGCTGTTTCTTAGCTTTTGCACATTTTTCGTCCTTGCCTCAACTGCCACTTATACCATTATAATTAATAAACAGATAAAGAATCAAGGTGTCTTTACTTAATTGTTCTCTTCTTAGTTTCCAGTTGCAAAACATGGATAAACAAAATAACGAAGCAGATCAACAAACTGGAATCCGAAGGCCCTCATTTTGTTTTTAAGACCCTGGGAAGCTGCAGCGTCATGTAGACAAGCTGCACTATGTGAATCTTGGACATGATAATCTCCTTGGTGCAGTTAATCCTCATGGTTTACCTTCGGGAATGGCAGCCACAGCCAGCGCCACGGCAATCTTGAAATAGTAGATAGCGCCGCGGAACCAGGAGCCTCCGTGGACGGGGTCATTGAAATGGCCGATGTTGATTATCCACACGGCCACACAAATGAGGGAGATGACCTGGAGGACAGGCAGTGGGATTGATGTGTGAGCTCTTAGTGGGAGTTTGGGTTTTTCGACGTGTTCACAGTCTGAATATCACCCACCTTAGAGAGCTGCTCCCCGAACTCGTCCATTTTCTGCTGCAGAGGGGTCTTCTCCTGCTCGGTGGCGGCCATCTGGTCACGGATCTTACCGATCTCAGTGGACACGCCAGTTGCCACCGCGATACCAGTGGCCCTTCCAGAGGCGATATTGGTGCCCTGGAAGGAGTTTAAAGAGGGAAGGAACCAATCAGTGGGTTGGTTTGTCTGAAATACCTCAACATCACCATCTGTGACCATCAGACCTTCATGGTTCCAAGATGTTTCCTGTTAGTCACCCGCTGACTTTCCCTCTTAACAATTCATGAGGATTGGATGGATCATCATGACGGTTGTTTTTACTTCATGATGAACTTTAACAACTATGTTGATCCTCTAAGTTTTCATTTGGCAACATGATCAGGTCAAAAGTTGAAAGAATAGTGTGATGCAGGCCAGAGACTCACAGAGAACAGCATGTTCTTCTTGTCCTGGTTGACGGCTCGGGGGTCTGGAACGGCATCAGTGTGTTTGATCACACTGACGGACTCACCTAGAGGACACACAGGGTTTGGATGATTGTGACCAACGAGGGATGCACACATCAAATATTACATTTGCACCATTTTTCACACAACACCCACCAGTAAGAATGGACTGGTCCACACGCAGGGTCGTGGATTTGATGGACACGATCCTGATGTCGGCTGGCACTTTGTCACCAACTATATACACAAACACACACACACACACACACACACACAAACAGAGAGAGAAATGCACAAAATTCAGATTTGATTTCGTGTTTCTATTTTCTGTGACTGATTTGTTGAGCAGCCTTTTTGTCTTCGTGCAGGATCGCATAGATCAGGATACTTCATAGTCTGACTTCAGCATTACAGAAGGATGGAGGTATGGAGGGGGGGTGTGAGAGTGTGTGTGGGGGGGGGGGGGGGGGGGCAGAGTTGATTGACTGGTTTTAGCCCTCTGGATGGATAGTGTTGTTGTTGAAAACCGATACCACAGTGAGAGTCGGAGGGAGAGGGAGACCTTGGGGAGATCATGAAATGAAAAGAACAGGTGTACAACAAACAGAGGGAGAGGGTTAGACAGAGGAGCGAGTCAATATTAAGTGTATTTATACTCAAGCTTGTGTGTGTGTGTTTGATTTTTTTTCTCCCGTAGAAACTTTCTTCAGTTGCCCTCCAACCCCTTTTCTCTGCGACTGCCTTAAAAGGGCCCTCGTTCACTGCTGAGGAAACCAGTGCCCATGTATCTGCACACCGGTGACTCGGCTCGAAGCACATGAGCGCACAGAGATTCAGAAGCTGAGAAGCTCGACCTCTTCATTGCGTTAAGAAGAACAGGGAGATCTGAATGAATAATCAAACTGCACTCTTCTAAAGACTTTGTCATTGATTGATAAATGTTCAAACGTTTTAAAAACTAAATTTACACATTTACCAGAATTTGAAGACAAAGTTGCACAGCATGAATAATTGGATGATGCTCTACTTTACACAATAGAATCAGTCCAGGCTCCACTGATTTGAGTGTGTGTGAACATCAGCATCAGAGTCCCCCCCCCCCATGGTTGCGAATCTTACCGCAAACCTCCACCACGTCACCGGGAACAATCTCCCTGGCCTTGATTCTCTGCACGCTCTTCCTGTCCGACCGGTAAACCTTCCCCATCTCGGGCTCGTACTCCTTCAGAGCCTCAATGGCACTCTCTGCATTGCGCTCCTGTTGCAAAAACACACAAAAAACAAAACATAAGCTCATTGTGGTACCATGTATCAAAGACAGAGAAAATGATCAAAAACCCCAGGATGTTAAATTATCATGAAAGTGTTGAACTCATCCTCAGGTGACCCCTCTTGTGTTTGCATGAGAGAGGTCATGTGTCTGCGCAGCATCAACCAGAGGAACCATCACAGACTCGGGTCGGGTTCAGTGGGTGACTTCTTCCAAGGCTGTCCTCAAACACCTCAAAGTGTAAAGCCTGACTTATGCCAGCACCCCCCCTATCCCCGCTCCATTCTCCCCCATACCCCCCATGTGTGAATCCTTGTGCATAGTTTCCAAATGACTACTGCAGGGTTGATATGAATCTCTCTTCCCCCCCCCCCCGCACCAAACAATCACACATACACACGCACACCAGGCCTGGGGTAACCTGATAGTCCCTCTGTATTGTTACTGGGGGGTGCACAGTGCAGACTGTAATGAAGCAACCTGCGTTCTAAAGGCTTCAAGGCCGGCTGGGTCCCACGCCGGGTCCCCCCCCCCACCAACTCTTCCTTCCACTTGCCCCGTTGGTTTAACCTTTCACCTTTTCACCTCTCGCTGACGTCAGGCCTCTCACTCTGGCTTCCCTTGAACTCAGACCATTCGGCCGCTGCTTTGATACGGTAAAGGACGCGGACTGGGACCAGAGCAGGCCAGCCGGTGTCTGTGATTTATTGACGTGACTGTTGCTAAGTTAAGAGTCTATTTAGGTGTGTGTAAAAGACAGAGTTCAGGAGCAGGTATGTGTCCTTGTTATTGCCATTGTACCCGTGTGCGTGTGTGTGTGGGCAAGCATGCGCGCTCACTAACCTGCCACACACCGACAACAGCGTTTGCAATGAGGATGAGGAGGATGACGAAAGGCTCGACGAAGGCAGTGACAGTCTCCTCACCTTCTTCGAACCAAGCCAGCACCTAAGACAGAAAGACAGACAGACAGATTAGGTTTGTGATCTTTGTAAAGTTTGACATCAGAGGTTTTCATTCACAAATACCAGTCTTTACAGTGTCCAACAGTCTGAGGCCATGTTTTATAAAGATATAAAAGCAAATCCTCACTCTTCAGAGTCACATAGTCAAAGCGTATTACAGTCTGAAATATAAAAACAGATAATAAGTAGAATAAGATGATATTTGAAATAAATGAAGTTGTTATTTGTTGACCTGATCACACAATTGCACCAAGATAACTGCACAGATACCATGAAACTTGGTAGAAGGATGTGGTGTTGGTCATGGAAGCTCCCATTAAATCTCTGTGCAGATCCGGATCAGGGTGTTGGATCCAGGATCTTTATTGTGTGTCTGGTTGTGCACTTGTTGTTGAGGGTGTCACTCTTATCTTTTTACCTCCTCCAGTAACAAAGTGGAGCTCTTTGTGAGTTATGAACCACCACTGAATAACATGACATTTCACTTTGTCCCCATATCTGACGATATGTGTGAAGTCTTCCCTTGACACGTGACTGGGTTTCGAACCCTGTAGTCCAACACGTGCCCCCCCCCCCCCATGTGAGTGGGAGTCCCGTGTTACTATCGTGGATCTGTTTCGGAAAGGGCTCTGTGTTGACATTGACACAGATTAGTCTCAGGCCAGCGGACCAGGGAGCGAGGGAGAGAGAGAGGGACGGAGGTCAGGAGTCTTCACGTCCTCCTCCTCCGGTAGCGTTCGGCCTTTAGCTCCGCGTCATAATCTTTGTTGTATTGTCCATTTGTCTGCCCTTTAATCTCCCATCTTCTCCCACACTTATCTGAAAATAGGCTCTATTGCCTCGGCCTCTCGGTTCTGTCTTCACCCTGCGTCTCTTCAAAGACACAATCGATCTCAGGAGTGAGAGTCAGGGCCTGTCAGCACGTCTCAGTGAGAGGACATTCCTGTGTATGAATAGGATGAGCGTGTGTTTGCAGCATTTAGTGCTCTCACTTTTAGAAACCATATACGACTGTGAATCTATTGCTCTCGTTTGTCATTGCAGCAAACAATGCCATTGTGCAACCCAATCCCTGACCCCCTCCTCACCCGCCCTCCCTGTCCCTCACTTTCTCCCGCTGCTGCAGGCCGTCCCCTCGTTCCTTCCATCCCTGACCTTTGTCCAAGGATACAGTTTCTCGTCCTGGCTTGAGACCTTCTCAAAATAAAGATCCTGCCACGCACAAACAATTGCATGCACACAAACAAACACACACATGCGCACACACACTCCCTTGTCATTCTCTTTATTTTGCTCTGTCTATCACACACGCACAGTGAGGATACTCGTTGGCATAGTGCATTCCCCAGCCCCTCACTCTAACCTTAATCATCTCAACCAAAACCTAATCACTACCCGAACCTAAATCTAATTCTGACCCTAAAAACAAGTCTGAACCCTCAAACAGACCTTTGAAAACGTGAGAATCGCCCAATATGTCCTCACTCGCAAAGACGAAGTACAAGTACTCACAGGAAGTACAAGTACACACACACACACAGAGACGTCAGGCCTTCTAAGGCCATAGTGACAGCTGTGCATGGAGGCCAG